>NC_058037.1:679270-732446 GCF_019176455.1 Solea senegalensis
GTTAAGAAACTTTGCAACAAACACTTATTTGTCTACTCGTCTGTTAAGTGAAATAACATATTACAGATTTTGGTTTTTATTTCATTTTTTGTAAAGTGTAAACTTTTCTGGAAATGGACTTTGAACAAGTTTAGAGACGCAAATAACAATTATCTCCATTACTTCATCATCTTTTTTTCCTCTTGATAAATAATAGATCAGTTGTCAAGGCCAAAATTAAATGATGAAAAATGACAATCGAAGCCCCTGTGTTTTATTTATTCATACACAGCCTATAGGAGTGAGCGCATGCATCGTCACATGGTCCAGATCAGAGTGAGTTCAAGCAGAATATTGACTCTTGTTTTGTGTGTGAAGGGAGACGATTATTCCCACCGGTCGCTCACAGTGAATCACCACAGAGACGATGAAAAGATGAAGATCGTTCACGGCAGTACTGCACGAGTGAATTATCTGTCAACTATGACTAATGTCGGTTATTTTGACAGTTATTTTCATGATGAAATTAAGTACAGTTCATACAGGAGCCAGGAAATAAACTATTATGAATGAGGATTAAAACATTTCAGCAGCAACATAATATAATTGAAACATTTTGATAAAGGGGAAAAAAACTGAAAATAAATATAAATGTGACGCAGTGCTGATGAAGTCTCATGTGATTATGGAGTTTCAAAGCTAAACAAACGTCCATGTCATCGCATGAGGTGACGTCATATTACGTATGTTAATAATAGACTTTTAAGAGTACTCAGCCTTGTACCTTCATTCAGACACATCACAGAGGAAAAGCTGCTGACACGACACCAGGCCTGTGACTCCTCCCACCACCACTCACACAGAACCATCATGACAGAAACTGAGCACCAAACACAGCTGACCACAGACACTTTCTAACAACGAAGTGTGGCTTTGGAATGAAAAGGAAAACTTGGCCAGGGTTATTTTTAGTCGGCCTGGAAACTGACAACAGCTGTTTCCAGGCCTTGGGACAATGCCAGGAAAAGTGGAAATGTGAACAGAAAATCAGAAACATATTTATTTGCTCTGCAGAATATTGCAATCACTTCAGTCACTATACATGACGTGCTGCTGCTGCTGCTGCTGCTGCTGCTGCTGCTGCTGCTACTACTGCTGCTGCTGCTGCTACTGCTGCTGCTGCTGCTGCTGCTGCTGCTGCTGCTGTGGGCCTCACCAAGGTTAACATTAGAGTGAAGCAGTCTGCATTCCTGTGCCTGTGCTGTGTGGTTTCAGTGTATTTCAAAGAGTCTGGGTGGAGTAGTGACTCCATTCTGTTGTTTTGATAACATCAGCCTCTGCAGGACGGTGTCTCACGATGCTCGCACTAACTGAGTAAAGTGGCCGAGTCGTTTGTTCAGACAGTAGCGTCATAGCACCAAGAAAACTTTAGAAATTCAAAAAACATCATTCAATGTCAATGGAATATTCATGACAAATCAACAACACAAAACCAAACACTCCCTCACACACACGTGACCTCCGACCTCCAGCGGGTTGACCGAGTCGTGTAAGTCTACGTACACACAATTCAACTGGCTCATCACATCTTTGTGATTCTCCTTAAATCTCTAGTTCTCTTCAAATGTCCACTTTTCCTGGTCTCAAGACTATGGCCTGGAAACAGCTGTGGTCAGTTTCCAGGCCGACTAAACTAAATCCCAAGGACTGTATGTTGATGAGTTATAGTAGATTTTAGATATTAGTGTTTGTCCAATAATCACAACAACAGAAATTCACCACGTTGTAAAGTGCTTTTATCACGATGAGTGATAATATGGTTTATTGTCCCATCACTATTTCTGAGGGTCACTGAATGCACCTCATACACACTCACACACTCACACACTCACATGTTGTTCATGCCTTTAAACGAGCAAACATCTCTGCTGTTGGTTTAGTTTCACTAGTTAACCACTGGGTGTCACTCGGAGTCAAAGGTGATCACATGTTAGCAGGAAGTCAAACTGTAGAGCAGAGAGTCGAGTCCAAGCATCAGCACAACACGAGCCAATGGCAGCACAGTCATCTCCAGGCGATGTCAACGTGATGAACATTTACATTCATATAATTGTTTTAGGTTGTAAAATGTCAATGGGTGGAGCCTGTGTCCATAATCTGTCCATATGTGAAGGCTGTGTTATAATATAGGAGATTTCACTGCTGGATTAACACGACTTAAACACGTGTTTTTCTTTTTAGATTTCTTAAGGACATGCACACGTGGACATGTGCATGTCCTTGCCCTGTGTGTCCTACACGAGGAGGTAATAAAGGTTGTTCCAGATGCTCCGAGGATGATTAGCTCCTTGAGGTCTGGCCCGGTTTTATTTGAAACAGAAAAAAAATTCCAGCTGAACGTAAAACGAAGAGACGTGTGAACGTGAACCTTCATTACACGGTGACAAGGTTACAAACAGGCAGGAAACTGAGCGAGCTGCTTGATGTGAGCCCTGCAGACGTGTGTGCTGACAGATGACCTTCTCTTAATAATGCAGCCGTGTCCAGGACTTGACCCAGCAGCCCCACACACACTTCCTCCTCCTCCTCCTCCTCCTCATCCCCCTCCTCCTCCGCCTCCTGGGCTGAGGATGAATCAACAGCAACTGTTGTACACACATTTATTGTCCCTATGGACTTGTATTTGGACCGTGTCACCTGTTCCTCTTTAGTACGATAAAGAAAAGTGCCATGTTAGATAGTGTGCATGTCCTGCACCTGGTCAATAGGAGGCGGTGAAGTGCAAAGCAGGCATCAGGGTGAGTGACATTGAACTGCCATGTCCAGTGTTCACAGAGCATAGTCTGACACTGAGGTACGAACGCGACCGTCTCTGAACAAACATGAACAGATAATCTCGTCCAGACTTCCTGAGATTACACAGGAAACAGACGACCGTCATCATCAGAAATGAAACTGTTCAGACTGTAACACCAGTAACACGCGTGCCCATCATTTCACAGAAGTCACTGAAGTCACACATGCTCTTACAGACCACAGACGCAGTGTGACAATAACTAAGCTCAGGAGTCCACAAGCAACTCATCTCAGAAAGGACAAAAGAAAACTGCTGCAATCGTGTGTGTGTGTGTGTGCAGATGTGCAGAGACTATAGTGCAAGTATCGCAGCAGCAGCATCATTATGACTCTCTGCAGGATGTGGTTTGAAGCCTCAACTACGTCTTAAAGTAAGTGTTAAGTTTCCGTTAACCTCCCTGAAAACAATATCTCACCAGAGTGAATACATGAAAACAGCAACTTCTTCTTACTCACGGCCTCCTCCACCAGTCCTTCTACAAATAGGACGAGGACGCCGCCTACTCCTCCGCCTACTCCTCCGCCTCCTCCTCCGCCTCCTCTGTACATTTCATTCTCTCTGTTTCATGACAGAGTCAAACTCCCAGGCGCAGGAGTTTGACTCTGTCCTCCCTGCTCTGAGCCGTCTGTCTCAGCCTTTCACATTCACTGCTCTTCTGACACTTCTACAGATCTACAGCATCTACAACAGATCTACAACAGATCTACAGCAGATCTACAGCAGATCTATCTAGATCTACAGATCTACAGCAGATCTACATCAGATCTACAGCAGATCTACAGATCTACAGATCTACAAGATCTACAGATCTAGATCTACAGCAGATCTACAACAGATCTACAACAGATCTACAGCAGATCTACAATAGATCTACAGCAGATCTACAACTACAACAGATCTACAGCAGATCTACAGATCTACAGCAGATCTACAATAGATCTACAGCAGATCTACAACAGATCTACAGCAGATCTATCTACACAGATGATCTACAACAGATCTACAGCAGATCTACAACAGATCTACAGCAGATCTACAGCAGATCTACAGATCAGATCTAGATCTACAACAGATCTACAGCAGATCTACAGATCTACAGCAGATCTACAACAGATCTGAGATCTACAGCAGATCTACAACAGATCTACAACAGATCTACAACAGATCTACAGCAGATCTACATCTACAGATACAGATCTACTACAGCAGATCTTCTAGACAGCAGATCTACAACAGAACTACAACAGATCTACAGATCAGATCACAGCAGATCTACAGCAGATCTACTACAGCAGAACTACAACAGAACTACAACATCTACAGCAGATGTACAACAGATAGATCTACAACAGATCTACAGCAGATCTACAGCAGACAACAGATCTACAACAGATCTACAGTAGATCTACAACAGATCTACAACAGATCTACAACAGATCTACAGATCTACAGCAGATCTACAACAGATCTACAGCAGATGTACAGCAGATCTACACTACACAGTAGATCTACAACAGATCTACAACAGATCTACAGCAGATCACAGATCACAACAGATCTACACAGATCTAGGATCTACAGATCTACAGCAGATCTACAACAGATCTACAGCAGATTCACAGCAGATCTACAGCAGATCTACAGATCTACATCAGATCTACAACAGATCTACAACAGATCTACAGCAGATCTACAACAGATCTACAGCAGATCTACAGCAGATCTACAACAGATCTACAGCAGATCTACAACAGATCTACAGCAGATCTACAGATCACAGATCTAGATCTAGCAGATCTACAGATCTACAACAGATCTACAATCTACAGATCTACAGCAGATCTACAATAGATCTACAGATCTACAACAGATCTACAGCAAGATCTACAATAGATCTACAGCAGATCTACAGCAGAACTACAACAGATCTACAGCAGATCTACAACAGATCTACAGCAGATCTACAGCAGATCTACAATAGATCTACAGCAGAACTACGACGATTACGTCAGTCTAAATGAATCAACTCCACCCACTCATGCTAATACCCATATACCTAGAAGCTCAGGCCGAGGAGGAGGAGTAGCAGCCATTTTTAATACTAGATTATTAATCAATCCCAAGCCCAAACCAGGATATACATCGTTCGAAAGCCTTATTCTTAATCTATCTTATCCTAGTTGTAAATCACAGAAACCAATTATAATAGTCACAGTTTATCGTCCACCTGCACCTTATTCAGAGTTTCTATCAGAGTTCTCTGAGTTCTTATCTGAGTTGGTGCTTAAAACAGATCAAATCATAATTATAGGGGATTTCAACATCCATGTAGATGTTGACCGTGATAGTCTTAGCTGCGCATTTAACTCGCTGTTGGAATCAATAGGTTTTATTCAACATGTTAATAAACCAACTCATTGCCTTAATCACACCCTCGACCTTGTTTTAACTTATGGTATTGATATTGATAACTTAAACATAGTTCCTCAAAACCCTCTCCTTACTGATCATTATTTACTCACATTTAATTGTTCAATAATGAACTACAATAACATAAATAAGAAATACAGCTACAGCCGGTGCCTGTCTGATAATAATATTAATACATTCAAAGAGACAGTGCAACCTTTATTTAACTCGGTGCCATATGTCAGTACATCTGAAGGTACCTTTTGTGATTTTACCCCCGCCCTCATAGATAACCTTGTTGATAGTACAGCAGCCTCACTGCGTACTACATTAGATCGTGTTGCCCCTCTGAAAAAGAAAGTGGTGAATCAGATGAGACGAGCACCATGGTTTAACTCCAATACTCGTGCTCTTAAACAGACGTTACGTAGATTAGAAAGAAAATGGCGTTCCAGTAACCTAGAGGAACTTCATATAGCCTGGAAAGATGGTTTTGTAGCTTACAAAAAAGCCCTACACAAAGCTAGAGTTGCCTATTATTCTTCTCTAATTGAAGAAAATAAGAATAATAATAGATTTCTTTTCAGCACTGTAGCCAGGCTGACACAGAGCCACAGCTCCACTGAACCATCTATTCCTTTAACACTGAGCAGTGATGACTTTATCAACGTCTTTGTGAATAAAATAACATCAATTAGAGAAAAAATTGATCATTTCCTCCCTCATATTGGGACTGACTCACCTTCTAGCACAAAAGCTTTAGAAGCACCAGGTGCACAGTTAGACAGTTTCTCCCCTATAGATCTCCCTGAGTTAACATCGTTAGTTTCATCATCTAAGCCATCAACCTGTCAGTTAGATCCTATCCCCACCAAACTGTTTAAAGATGTGTTTCCTTTAATTAACAACTCTATATTAACTCAAATTAATCTATCCTTATTAACTGGATATGTGCCCCAAACGTTTAAAGTAGCAGTTATTAAACCCCTTCTAAAAAAAGCGACCCTTGACCCAGATATTTTAGCTAATTACCGACCGATATCTAATCTTCCCTTTGTCTCTAAAATCTTAGAAAAGGCTGTTGCCAATCAATTATGTGAATATCTGCGCATTAATGGCCTGTTTGAAGATTTTCAGTCAGGTTTTAGATTAAACCATAGCACAGAAACAGCACTAGTTAAAGTTAGTAATGATCTTCTCTTGGCGTCAGATAATGGTCTAGTTTCTTTACTTGTCCTGTTAGATCTTAGTGCTGCATTTGACACCATTGATCATGATATTCTACTGCAGAGATTGGAGCAGACTCTTGGTATCACAGGTGCTGCCCTCTGCTGGTTTAAATCATACTTATCTGATAGATTCCAGTTTGTTCACGTTAATGATAAAGCCTCATTACAAACACAAGTTAATTGTGGAGTTCCACAAGGCTCAGTGCTTGGGCCTATACTTTTTACCTTATATATGCTTCCTCTAGGGAACATTATTAGAAAGCATAACATACACTTTCATTGTTATGCAGATGACACACAGCTATATCTATCGATGAGGCCGGATGAAATAAATCAGGTTGTTCAACTCCAGGAATGTCTCAGAGACATTAAGTCCTGGATGACCTGTAACTTTCTACTTTTAAACTCAGATAAAACTGAGGTCATTATACTCGGCCCTAAACACCTCAGAGAAAAACTTTCTGCCCACATTGTCACTTTAGATGACATCACCCTGGCTTCCAGTTCCACTGTGAGGAACCTTGGAGTTACTTTTGACCAGGAAATGTCATTTGATTCACACATAAAACTAATTTCCAGAACAGCCTTCTTCCACCTGCGGAACATTATGAAAATTAGAAACATTCTGTCTTTACAGGATGCTGAAAAACTAGTTCATGCTTTTGTTACATCTAGATTAGATTACTGTAACTCCTTATTAGCAGGATGTTCTAACAAGTCTGTTAGAATCCTTCAGTTAATTCAAAATGCTGCAGCACGAGTTCTGACAGGAACTAGAAAGAGAGACCATATAACTCCAGTGTTAGCTTCTCTACACTGGCTCCCCATACAGTTTAGAATTAAATTTAAAATCCTCCTCCTCACGTACAAAGCACTTAATGGTCAGGCCCCTTCATACCTGAAAGACCTAGTCTTACCCTATCATCCTAATAGACCACTTAGGTCACAAAATACAGGTTTACTTGTGGTTCCCAGAGTCTGTAAGAGTAGAATGGGAGGCAGAGCCTTTAGCTACCAGGCTCCTCTCCTGTGGAACCAGCTTCCAATGATAGTTCGGGAGGCGGAGCCTCTCTCTGTATTTAAAGTTAAACTTAAAACTTTCCTTTTTGATAAAGCTTATAGTTAGAGCTGGTTCAGGGAAACCTGGACCATCTCTTAGTTATGCTGCTATAGAACTAAACTGCTGGGGGATTTTCCGGTGGTACACGCACATTCACTCTCTCACACTCAGCATTTGATTATGACTTTTTATATGTCATTAACCTTGTCTCTTTCTCTCCCTAGTTTGTGTCTTTCCTTCCTTCCCTCTCTCTCTCTCTGTATTCTCATCATGCAGGTTGCAGGATCAAGATCCAGTTTCCGAGGCTACGCTCATCGTCACCATTATTATTATTTTGTAAATTAAAAAGTCGATATCAGTAACTGTATAAATTTGTAACCTGATACAGTTGTTGTGTATCTGCTGCTGGTCTCCCTCTCTCTCTTCTGTCTCTCCCTCATCTCCCTCTTGTCCTTTCTCTCCCCCCATTTTCTGTCCCCCACCTCTCCACTATCCCCCATTTTTCCTTTCACCCCAACCGGTCGAGGCAGATGACCGCACATCTCTGAGCCTGGTTCTGTCAGAGATTTCTTCCTGTTAAGAGGGAGTTTTTTCTCTCCACTGATGCCTAGTGCTTGCTCATTGTGTGAACTGTTGGGGGTCTCTGCTCTCTTTGATGTTGTCTATGTACAGTGCCTTGAGATAATGTATGTTATGATTTGGCGCTATACAAATAAAATTGAATTGAATTGAATTGAATTGAACTACAACAGAACTACAACAGATCTACAGCAGATGTACAACAGATCTACAGCAGATCTACAACAGATCTACAGCAGATCTACAGCAGATGTACAGCAGATCTACAACAGATCTACAGTAGATCTACAACAGATCAACAGATCTACAGCAGATCTACAACAGATCTACAACAGATCTACAGCAGATCTACAACAGATCTACAGCAGATGTACAGCAGATCTACAACAGATCTACAGTAGATCTACAACAGATCTACAACAGATCTACAGCAGATCTACAGAACAGATCTACAACAGATCTACAGCAGATCTACAACAGACACACAGATCTACAGCAGATCTACAGCAGATCTACAACAGATCTACAGCAGATCTACAGCAGATCTACAACAGATCTACAGCAGATCTACAGCAGATGTACAGCCACAAACATTCTTCATCGCCTATAAAGACAGGACGGGTGCGTTGGATACAGGAGTCACGTCCTTGGTCATCCACAGTCACACGGTTGAACATTTCACTGACGAGAACAATATAGTTTTAGTCAATAATAGTATAATAATAATCGATTTCTCTTATTTTTAACATACACACAGAGTTAAGCGTAGTATGAGTGAGGGTGTGGCTCATTAAGTCGTGATGTTAACTGTGCACGCGTCTAAAGCCTGGACCTTCAGTCACTCAGGACCTCAATGAAGTTCAAACTTCGGCCACACAGGATTTAATTGTCGCACAACATCAACACACTAACTCACCTCCACCTCTTAAATGATCTTTTTCACCTGGATCACGTGCACAGACTGACCACACCCACAAGAATAGACTTCGTCGTCATTCTGAAGCTCGTCTTCATCACGTGCACATGCCCACTGAGCTGCTGCCGTGTAATTGGCTGATTTTTCCACAAAAGTACAGTTGGGCAGCCAGTGAAGTGGCTGCAGAGATACTGACGACTGCAGAGTTAATGATGTGGTTCTATGCTGTGCCCCGCCCCCCTGCACATGCACATGTTTTATTTCACTCTCTTTGGCAAAGTAAAGTTTTTCGATGTCACAAAGTAAACAACTGCAGAGGAGAAATTAAAAAAACAACTCGGCCCTTAAACCTCAGGAGGCGGGATCACATGTGCACCTCAGAAGCAGTTGAGGCACGGCTGCCCATCGCCGACCCGACACTGTCTCTGTCTCTGTAGCGCCGTTGCTAGGTTACCACGTTCCAGAGCATGGTGAGTACGGTGGATCCTTGATGCAGTAACCACGGTGATTTAACAGCCAGTGACAGATGAAGGATGAGGAGATGTAGGTGTGTGTGTGTGAGTGTGTGCGTGTGTGTGTGTGTGTGAGTGTGTGTGTGTGAGCTCTGACATGAGAATACACCGTGTCTTTCCAGGAGACAGTGTGATCCAGCAGTGATCCCTGAGCCACCGTGTCAGCACAGCACGTTCCTGCACACAGAGCAGCAGCATAAGCGGCAGCAGCAGCATAAGCAGCAGCAGCATAAGCAGCAGCAGCAGCAGCAGTGTCTAGACAGCAGCCAGACTTTGACATGCCCCCCCCACACCTGATCACTCTTTGTCTTCAGCAGGTTTATTAGACGATTTGTCTGATGACACAAGTGCACACAAACCAGAGGAACACAATACACACTGAGCTGCAACAACACTAATATTACAAACACATGACACATGAACCTGAATAATGAAGCACTTTTACTGTAACTGAGCTGTAATGTGTGTTAATGTGAGTTAATTTGCTCCTGTTCGTAGAACTCTTTCTAATTCTATTTGTTTCCCAGAACCACGTTTGACACAACACACTGTTCTACTGAAGATAAACGTGGACGTGAATCAACACAATAGTGATGCATCCTCATCCCTCACTGCACTCGGGTGGAGCTAACAGCTAAGCTAACAGGTGATGCCACAGCTGTGTGTGTGTGTGTGTGTGTGTGTGTGTGTCACGGGTCGGCATTATCCTCAGACTGACCAACTGTCAACAACATCATGATAAACCTGTTACATAACCAGACCAGAACTGACAGCTGAGCCAGTTCTGGTCTGAACGATGAAGGCCGGGGGATTTCCTGTCTGACTGATCGACTGTCAATCATGGCTCAATCATGTGGAAACAAGTACCGCCTGCCATCTAATCAATACATATATCTATAAATAGATTTGAAACACATATCCTGCAGCATGATTTCTGACCTTCTGATAAAAGTGTGTGATGTCATTCACCTCCTCCACCGCACAACACAGCAGGTGATTAAAATGATTTAAAATGATTAAAATCAATCCGACCTGAACTACATGAGCAGCATCGCTGACAGCGCACGCCGTGTTCACATGACCATGTTCAAAAGTCGCTCAAAAGCAGAGGAAATGAGTCAGAAAGAGACGATGGTGGCGGAAACATGGCCGACGCGTCGTTTCATTCACTTTAATATGAATCATGTGTTCCAGTGACGAGCGCTCGTCATCACAAGTGACAAAAGAACATCCACACATTTGTGGCGAAAGGCGCGGTACACCCTGGACAGGTAACCAGCCAACATATTAGATTAGATTAGATGAGACATTAACCTAATCCCTAATCTGCATGTCGTCTGACTGTGTGAGGAAGATGGAATATTAAATGTGTGTGTTCACAGCATCACATCAGTAGTAAATCAGTTCTTTAAAATAAAACTATAGTCACACAAATACTTCACCTGTGAGTATAAGTACACGTGCTGCGGGCCGAGCCTGGCCCTTTAAGAGGGGGTGTGGCCTTGTGGGTAAGAGAAAATGAAAGAAAAGACTCATTGACGGTCAGTTACAGACAAACTGAGGTGTACCAGGGGTTCCAAACTATGGTTCCTTACAGAAGCCCAGACAATAAACATAGATTACGAGTCAACAGCTGTTCAAGTAGCACAGAGATTAAAAAAATAGGACTTCTTTACTTGTTATTGGCTAATACTGTGGCTGTGGCTAGCGTTAGCGGTTGAGATGAAACTGATCATTTACGTTATATGTATCGTCAGGTTTACTAACAGTGAGATTAAGTTAAGTTAAGTTAAATATTCTTAAAATATGGGATGTTTTCAGCACATAGTGCAGTCACTGAGCATCATCATCATCATCTTCATCATGGTTGTAGTGACATACAGATGACACACAACGATGACACAATCGTACAAACAGATTTTTACAAAGTTTTCAGACACTTTGTGAAAGATGCTCCACCCACTCTCTGCCCCATGTTGTATTCATGCCTGTGCTACGCAGCAAATCTACACCACGACACGTTCTTGAAGATAACATGCATGTTTTTATGTCAACTTTAAGTTAATCATCCTGACACTTTATGTGGTTAAAGTAGATGCTATGTTGAGCTATCATGAGCTCCCATCATGCAGCTTGTGTTGTTGAGGATGTGCAAACAAACAAGTCTGCAAATGGATTCAGGAATTCAGCAGTCACGTATATATCCCAACACTGTGTCTATGTGGCCCTGCAATGGACGGGTGTCCTGTCCAGGGGACATGTCAGCGGGGATTGACTCCAGCTACACCACGACCCTCATTTGGAAGATAAAGCCATAAAGATAAAGACAGTTTATCTTATTATTTCATTTAGATAAAGACAGTTTATCTTATTATCTCATTTAGATAAAGACAAGATGTTTAAGCTATTAAAATGTGGATCTTTCCTTGTGTCTCCTTCCTCCTCTACAAAAAAGAAAAGAAAAATAAGACTAAATTAGACATGTGTCGCAACACTTATGGCCATGAACCAAAAAACGAATTGATTAATCAATAAAAAAATATTCATAGATTAAAATAACCATTATACTGTATGTTTGGAGCTGTTTCAGCTCCTCCTCCTCTGCTGCACCTCCTCCTCTGCTGCACCTCCTCTTGCACCCATCAGTGGCTGTAAGTCAAATGAGCAGTGGGCCTCTTCCAGCAGTGTGAACACTGAGGTTAAAGCAGCACTAATTCCTGTGGGGCTGCTCATTAAACCCCCGTCTTAAGTCCCTGTGGACCCAAGGCCAGCATGTGGCCCCTGCCCAACAACACACACACACACACACACTACATTATAATTAAAACCACATCAGCACTCAAACCTCCAACATGTGGATCTCTGATGGAAAAGCGGTTTTTGTGTTGGCACCACTGAAGCACACTGGACCACTTGTAAACCTGACCATCTTATCGTCTTCTTTCAGTGTTCACGCTCTAATGTGACACTATTCTTCTCTCTCTCTCTCTCTACATATATATATACATACATATATATATTTTTTTAAAAGTTTAAAAGTTTCCTCCTCTAACTTTGACCCATGGACACTATAAACTGCTGTTTTTTTGACTTCATTGTTGTTGTTGTTGTTGTTGTTTATCAATATTCATATTTTCTGTTTAATTTTGATGTAGTCTTTATTTAGTTTTCTTGTTTTTGCTCTTGTGTGGTGGAAGCTTTACTTCATGAGTAAATGGTCCACATTTATATGTAATTAGGAAAGTTGTCAAATCAGTTAGATTTGACCGAACACTAGTTAACTAGGTTCAGATTAGTCACTAGGGATTCACGATATATCAGCATTAATATTGGTATCGGCCGATATTTGTCATTTTTTAACAATGAGTAAAACTGCGCTGATTTTTAACAACCGATGTTTATACTCGTCTAACTGCTGTTTGTGTCTGTGAGTCGGGAAGTGGAGGCCATGCGGCATTTGTTTGGGTGTATGACAGCGTCAGTGACACAAGAAGAAAAGAAGAAGAAAATAAATAAATAAATTAAATAAATAGAAAAACAATAATCTAATGACTAATATCTGTCTGTGTAGTTTTATTGTGAAGGGAAGTGGCGCGGTTGTTGTTGCCGGGAGGAAGGGTTGTTGACTTTATTTACGTACCCAGTATAGACGCCCTTATCTCGGTTACAGTCACTTTGGCAGGGTATTATTTTTATTTATGTTCATGTTTGTAATTTATGATCCAAACTTTCTCACAGGAGTTTAGTGAGTTGAGGGAGTTAAACTGTACTTTACTTTAGTTACACACTTGCTACAAGTGGTAAAGGTTTCTAAAAACCTTTACTTGTAGTTGGTTACTTGTGTCTTATGTGACCTTGTTATTTGGAGGTAAAACATGTTTTGAACGGAAGACATTCAAAAAATTTTCATTCTGTACAAACTTTTATCATCTCAGAAACTTTTTTTTAAAACATATATCGATATCGGTAGATATCGGTTATCGGCCATAGCAGCAATATTAATATCGGATATCGGTATCAGTGGAAATAGTCATATCGGTGCATCCCTATTAGTCACATTTAGAAACTGTTGTTTTGTCAATGAGGAGCGCCAGCTGCTGCTGCTGCTGCTGCTGCTGCTGCTGCTGCTGCTGATGATGATGCTGCTGCTGCTGCTCCTCCCGCCTCTTCTTTTTCAAAGTATAAAAATGATCTTCTCGTTGGCCATACGGTGGCCCTGACATTGAATGTACATATAGACTGGGAGGAGCTAACAAAGACCTGAGATCATGTTTGTACATTACAGTTCTACTCCAGTGACATATGAGTCTTGACCTTTAACCTCTGTGAGATGAGCTGTAAATGTCTGACGCATAAATCATTGGAGCAGCTCCAGAGTCATTAGCATGTTGCAACAAACCGCTCACACACGACTGAGAGTTTCGCCTCCTCTTTCCTCTTTCCTCTCTCTCTGTTGTGCCATCGTTCATTAAGTTAAATTAACTACAGTCATGACTGTGGTACAATGCAGTTTCAAACAAACACTGTATAAGATGTGTCGACACTAAAATTCCAAATAACACACAAGAAAAATCACACACACAGAGATGCACACAAATACACTAAATCACAGCAGTCCAGTCCACTAACATCTGTAACATCTGTAACATCTGTAACATCTGTAATATTACATTACATGTCATTTAGCAGACGCTTTTATCCAAAGCGACTTACAAAAGTGCATATACATATATATGTAACATCTGTAACATCTGTAATATATGTAACATCTGTAATATATGTAACATCTGTAACATCTGTAATATATGTAACATCTGTAATATATGTAACATCTGTAACATCTGTAATATATGTAACATCTGTAATATCTGTAACATCTGTAATATCTGTAACATCTGTAATATATGTAACATCTGTAACATCTGTAATATATGTAACATCTGTAATATATGTAACATCTGTAACATCTGTAATATATGTAATATCTGTAACATCTGTAATATATGTAACATCTGTAATATCTGTAATATATGTAAATATCTGTATATATGTAACATCTGTAAATAACATCTGGTACATCTGTAATATCTGTACATATATCTGTAACATCTGTACATCTGTATGTACATCTGTAATATAACATCTGTAATATCTGTAATATCTGTACATCTGTAGTATCTGTACATCTAATATATGTACATCTGTAATATATGTAACATCAATCATCAGTAACATCAGTAACATCTGTAACATCTGTAACATCAGTAACATCAGTAACATCAGTAACATCAGTAACATCTGTAACATCTGTAACATCAGTAATATCAGCACAGTTTTCATCCAAACAGCTCAGTCACACGTTACTTTAGTGCTTGTTGAACATTGTTTTTGATACAGATAATAAACACGTGCCGCTAAACATCGAGCTAGTCTTAGTCAGACTAAGGTTCCTGGATGATGCACGTACAGTATATGCTTAGTTGGACTGGAGCTGGGTATAAACTGCAGTACTGAACAACACGACGGCGTTGGTGAGAACGAAAGCTACAGAGAAGACAGACTTTTAGACTTTCCTGGTTCACATAAATACAGAACCACAGCTCGATCCATCTCTCACTCACACAATCACACGTACACGACCTTTACATCAATCCTCTCCTCTGCTTTAACACTCGCACAGAAACACATCATTACGTCAGCACTCGCCACGTGTGAGTGAAACTCTAACTCTAACAATGACACGCTGACAATCATCATCTGTGGACAGACACCAAGGAGAGAGGAGGAGCTGCAGAGAATGAATATTAATCTCTGGGTAATGTGAAGATAATGTGATGATGATAATGACCTCAGTACTGTTCCGCACAATATAGAGACTCATGAAAGGAGACAGTGTCTCATTCTTAGTTTCTCTCCAGCCTACAAAGCCAAGCGCATCACACAGCGCCATGTTCTCCATGTGCTACCATCGCCCACTGTGTGCTCGTCTTCCGTGTCGCTGAGTCACGCACTAACCTGTGAGTGCGCTCTGAAACAGGCGAACATGTCATGAAGGAGCTGTTTGTGCAGCGATGACAGGACACACCTCTGTGAATGTGCTTGATATGAACGAGAAAAGCCTCGTTCAGCTTGTTCATGAATGGAATCCTCATCATTTTCAGTTGTTTTGTGATTTAATAGCAGGCTATATTCAGTTTGTCACACTCTGTGTGGAACAGGATCTTTTTAATACACGTATATATGATACCACTCCACTATGATGACATCTGGACTTTTGTGTTCTAATTCCTACGTTAGGTTAAGAATGAACATCTCTCTTCATGTGTCACTAATGGAGCTTTTCCATTCTACAGTCGACACAGTCTGGCTGCACCAAACTCCCTTAACGTTGTTAAGTCTTTTTAAGTGATGAATAGTTCAGCATCGTTCACTTTGGTTCTTGTGTCAGACTCTCAGACTGCACTGGTGTGTTTACATACGTGGTCTCATATCAGTCCAGTTCTTAGATTCTCGCAGTCTAAGTTTTACCAAATGAACCATCCACACACTGTTCAGGACATGGACAGGTTTGTTTTCTGGCCCCAGACTCACAATCAAACATCTACAGGGAGACGGCGTCACAGATCTGGACCAAACACCCAGAGAACGGCACTTTTTCATTCATTCATAGTGGATATTTTCTCAGTTACAGGAACATGTCATGCCTTCAACTTCTCATTGTAATGTACGTACTGACTGGACATTGCATATAGTACAGGAGGAGGAGCTTGTACAGTATGTTCTCTAGTGGCTTTGAGTAGCTCATCCCCAGCTAGTGAAACGGCAGATGTGGGACAAGTGAACAGAAAACATGATGCTTTCATTTGAACTGTGTGATTTGTGTGTCCCTGCACCACACATGCTAACACGTGGATTAACACTGCTGTGGAATCAGATACACACACTAACACAGCGTGTTTTCACCAATCAATGGCTCTGATTTGACCACATGTTCCCGAGGTCACACAGACCACAGGTCCGTCCATGTCACCTGTGTATCTGTCCATCCTTATGACAAACAAACATCTCCAGCTTCACCGTCTGCTGTCTGTGAGAAACCAGCATGTGCTTCTCCTCATATATCAAGGTGACGTGAGAAAGCACGGCCCAGTTCACCTGCAGGTGTGTGTGTGTGTGTGAGTCCAGTGTGGCAGATCCTACCTGTGGTTTTCAGCGTGTCAGGATCTTTATTTCCTCCACATTTCTTTGTGTGCTGCCAAAACAGAGACCACCCTGCAGGGACACAGAGATGCTCAATTATTCATCGCTGCATTCAATAAAACATGAACATGAATGGTATGCTCCAACTGCCACCATTCATGATTCTTTGAGAGGTTTGTTCTTCACCCACAATGCTTTGCATTGAAGCCAAGGGACTGACATCCTCAACATCTGTTTGACTGTCATCATGAATACAGAAAGTCTAAAGAGCCACACGTTCTGTTTCATTCACTTACGATTTGATCCTTGTGTGATAAACTTACACTGATTATGTTATTATTCCATTATTATTCCATTATTATTCCATGTGTCATGTCAACTGTAGAGTTTAAAACCATATAAAGCTGCTACTTGTCTGATGAGCTACAGGATAAATCATGGAATCGCTGACTGACAACAGTGGAGTCAGTGTGTGACAGGAGGGGTCGCGTTCTCCAGCCTTCACAAAAGACGCAGTGTCTCTGCTGCCAAACACGGTCGGAGTCATTGAGCTGCTGATTTGAGCTCTTTCAATCTAAAGTAATCTGACCAATGCTGAGGCCACGCGGTAATGACACTGTGAGTGCATGTGACGCCAGCGTTTGCTCTGCAACAGCCGACGCCCGCATGCCCTGCTGCAAATGCAACAGCTCTGCTGCTGCTACTGATGCTGCTGCTGCTGCTGCTGCTGCTATTGATGCTGCTGCTGCTATTGATGCTGCTGCTACTGATGCTGCTGCTGCTATTGATGCTGCTGCTGCTGCTGCTGCTGATGCTGCTGCTGTTTGTGGGCTCGAGAGTATCAAGAGTTGAATCAAACCTCCACAGAGGGATCAATGCATATGAAGCAGGGCATGATGGGTAAAGACCTGTACCTGTGTGAGATTAACACAGATTATAGATGAGCACACCTGAATGTTGTGGTCATCAGTAGCAGGACAACATATCAACACAGCAACACAACTGTTGTTATGACTGTAACAGAGTAACAGAAGCTCGCGTTGTTGTTGTTGTTATTTACAGGGGGAATAATACACAACTCCTTATACGGACTTCCTGGGGGGCGTGTTCATGGGTCACAAAAGTCACAAAATAGAGTCTTTTTATTCTATTTTTCATCATAAACACGAGCCAAGCTAACTTTTTGCTCATGTTTGTTTAGCTGATGAAAATGAAAAAAAAGGTCAAAGGATATAAGACCCATCTGTATAAAGTTTAACATAGTAATGTTTTAAGGTTTAAGCACATTAACTAAAGGCTTATGTGGTTTCTCATCAAGATAAAGCAGTCAACACGTTATATTAGGTGCTTTACTGGTGTCACCACTGACGGCCATGTGGGTGAGGGTTGCAGGCTGAAGTCTATCACACAGTTCTAGCACTAAACTGGACTTTTCATTAACAATAGTACGTCTCTGCTCTCTGGAGGTCACAAGTGAGCTGATACTAGAATGACACCAACACACCGCCGGCCACTGAAGAGTCAACATTTACTTTTACATGAAAGCATTTAACAGACGCTTTTATCCAAAGCTACAGACAATAAGTCTTGGAAAGAAATCCAGAGTGAGAGCGAGAGTGAGACATTTAGCAAAGAAACTTTGAAAATCTCAATATTAAACATCGTGAGCTAAATGACACAGTTCACAGACTGTATATAATGTAGGCAGCTCATTAGCCTGGCTCTCACAACTGAATTACCAATATATTAATGATAACAATAATAATAATAATAATCATTGTGATATTATGGTCCATATACTGTGATCTGGTGATGTCACACTGCCACTACTCTTAGTGCCAATATGTGGACAGTGAGGAGCTGCTGTCTGTCTGCACGGACGAGAGAGAGACAGAGAAATACGACACAGATAATGAGGACGACAGGATGAGAAGACGTTTCCTTTCCACTGAAGTCTGTGGTGTCGTGCAGGTCGTACACTGTGTGCACGCTCAAGAAATTCAAAAAAACAGCTCTTACTATAGTGGGATGTGTGTGTGTGTGCATGCGTGTGTGTGTGTGTGCATGTGTGTGTGCATGTGTGCGTGTGTGTGTGTGTGCGTGTGTGTGTGTGTGTGTGTGTGTGTGTGCGTGTGTGTGTGTGTGTGTGTGTGTGTGTGTGTGTATGTGTGTGTGTGTGTGTGTGCATGTGTGTGTGTGTGTGTGTGTGTGTGTGTGTGTGCATGTGCGTGTGTGTGTGAAAGTGCTGCTCAAACACAAATAGCTTTTTCAGCTGATGGTTTGTGTTCATGTTTGTGTCTATTTTAGAACCGTGAGGCTGCCCCCAAAAACACCACATCTCAAACATGTGATTTAAGTCGTCTTCACTGGCAGAAAATGACCACGTCTGTGGACTCCTTCCTCCTTCCTCCTCTCTGCTCCCTGTCAGCCTGGGCAGTCATGGCGACAGTCTCCCAGCAGGCTTTGCTGTGAGCATGTGCAGCCCTCATCCCACCCACCATCAAAGCCCCCGAGGAAACGCTGAGTGTCTTTTCATCAGCGGCCCTTTTCAATAAAACATAATGGCAGCGAGGCTGCGGGGGAAGTCATTCAGTCACATGGTGTTGTCACATGACCGGCTGAAGCACAAGGGGTTCAGTCATTCTGCTCAGCGACGGGACGGAGGAGTGGACAAGTCAACATGCCGGACACAGCAGGAAGCAGGAAGACAGCGACACCACATACTTGCAGAGAAGACATGCAGAGGACATGCAGTGGACATGCAGACATGCAGAGGACATGCAGTGGACATGCAGTGGACATGCAGTGGACATGCACATCAACACATCTGCTAGACCAGGATTTCTGATTTCGAGAGCATGACATGACGTGTGACACTTTGATCCAAAGCGACTTACAAGTGAATTGTGTACAATCAGCCAGGGGTGGAGTCGAACTTGCGACCATGGTGTCTTTCTTAACCACTGAGCCTCTCCACCATCATGTGAAACAATAAACACATGCATGTTGCATCTATAACAACATGGACGGCTCGTTTAGTTTAATCGAGTTAGACTTTGATCTGGGTTTAAGACAATGATGGTTTGACCATGAGTTTGTCGACTTTACGCGGGAACCTGAGGACTTTGAGAAAAACCTATTCAAAACAAAACATTTCATTTCAAATGAATGCACTTTTGTGAAACATGTGAAAGAATAGAACATTAGTTGGATGATATAAAAGCTCCTCGCGTGTTTCATCAGTGGTTTGCCCCTTCACTGTTTTTTATTTGCCCCGACTCCTGCTCCTGTGACACTAACTCTGACACACCGCAGATATGAAATGCTCTGAAATATTCTTGATGACGCTTCACTCACTCATTCACACGCTGAGGGGGTGAAGTGACACGTCGGCAAGTCGAGCAGCAGAGCCGGGAATCAAACCAACAACCAACTCCAGCTGACAGACGACTCGCTCTACCACTGATGCCCCGTGAAGAGAGGACAGAGCTCCTGCTGTGAACCTCTCTGTCACCCTCACAGTAGAATGTGAACAATTAAAGAAGTTGTCCTTATTTTTATTGATTTGATTTGATTGACATGACTTATGATAAAAAACTATTGTTGAATAAGTTCTTCTCCCTCATGTCCCAAACACATTAGCACATTATTACCTCTATGGTGACTAAATGAAAAGTGTTACTCATTTAATAATCAGTTCATTTTTGGAGCGCTAACAATAAAAACAGAGATTCCATTGAAATGAATGGATTGTTCCGCCGCACTTAAACCCTCTTTAATTGTTGGACTGAGAAGGATTCTTAAGTGGATCCAGACTGACGGAGAAAACAGCTGTGTGTGTTTTCTCCTCTTTGTGAGGAGAGGAACTGGGCAGCTTCCTCAGTCGCTTCCTCAGTCGCTTCCTTCTCTTGAACACAGCCACTCATCATGATCTACGGGGGCCAGAGGCCGGGGGCCAACGCGGCAAAAATGAACCCAAACCTCCAGTGGGGGTAGGTGCATGTGCAAGATGAAGGAAAGCTCACAGTCTTGTGGTTCATTTCAAGGCCAGTCTCTAAAGGGTAAGTAGGGCACGTTGCCATTTCAATAATAGCAGCATTTGCAAAGCTTCCAGCTGCAGGCGACAGCTTTTACATGGATTCAGAGCAACCTTTCAAACTGCAGCCCATGGTTCTTTGCCACGACATCATGGTAAACATACAGGAACATGAGCGGACTGCCACGCCTCTCTCTGAGCCATTTGTTCTGCGGCTGAACTTCGACCCCTGATGTCACAGTTTGATTTCACTCTGCAGACACATCTGGAACAACTGCAGAAGAAGAGCAGCTGTCTTTCAATGTGACATGTGTGTGTCTATTCTGATCAGTGTCTGTTGGTCATGCTTCGTGTAAGTGGGAGGTAACCACGCCTCTCTTTAGTGGACACAGTGTCACACAGTTCTAGCTCCACTGGGTTTGGCATCGTTTTCCATGACTCCATAGTGGGCGTGGCCATTCTTCATGCAACACAAACACATGAGGAGCAAAGCAGTTCTTTCCCGTGCACTGAATCATTAGAATCAGTTAGTTGTGTTTAGTTAGTTAGTTAGTGCTCTGTTAAATATTGAGCTTTTAGAAACGTCCTTGCTAAATGTTGCTCAGCACTCTTGGAACCTGAGCAGAGCAGCTAGCAGCTACTAAAGCACAAACCACAACAAACACAGTCCTAAAAGTCCCAGAGCTGTAGCATGGAGAAGCACCATGAGTGCACCAGTGTGAACATACTTGGATCCTGGCTGTGTAGGATGGAATGACAACGAAAGGAAAAATTACACATGGACTGAAAGACAACACGGTGTTAGAGTCTGTCCAAGATCAGTTTGGAGCAACGGTTCCAACGGTTCCAACGAGATCTGAATACACGATGGACGCAGAGAACATGAGTGTCATCGTTACTGAAGAGATTCAGAGTCTAAGATTACTAAGATCTCCTCAGATCTCCTGCACTCGTCATAAAGATCATTATCAGGACGCACGATCCAGGCAAAAGACCTGTCTGTCTGCACCAGGTGAGACGCATGCATCCTCGTCTGAGGAGATCCTCTCATGAATATTAATCTACTGTATACAGTTGTAGTGAGGTGAGTACACACAGTCTCAGCCATAACGACAACATTACGTTAAAAGAACACTTTAAAAACTCTATGACGACGTCATTATGTTAGAATGACTTTATATTAACATATCATTGTTTAACATGTGACGACAGAGACCGCCTGGTGAACGCGGTCTGGTGATGGCCCAGGTCTGACGTCATCATCATCATCATCATCATCATCATCATCATCATCATCTCACTGCTGCATCAGCAATGCAGAGAAACACAGAGCACAGCGTCACACTGAGGGAGGCTGTGGATGCAGAGTTCAAGAGGTTTGTGTACTGCAGTGGAGGAGGAGGAGGAGGGAGGGAGGAGCAGCGTGAACAGGACTCTCTCTTCCACTGTCGTCTGACTTACGTCTAACTGTAAATCTTCTTCATGCTTCTTTGCAATGCAAATGTTCTAAGAGTCCACACGCGTGCACATGCAGCACAGACACAGTCTTTGTCACACACACACACACACACACACACACGTCAGACACAACAGCATAGTTCACAGCAGGTTGATTATGCATGAAAATGCTCCAGACCATTAACATATGAATATAAACACAACACAAACACTCGTCACCAGGCCGCCTGGTCGCCATGTGGCCTGGTTGCCAGGTCGCCAGGTCGCCAGGTCGCCATGTGGCCTGGTTGCCAGGTCGCCATGAGTCCTGGCGACCTGGCGACCACGTTCGTTTTTCACGCTCACAGCTGAAGTAAAAAAAATCCCTAATGTCAAAAACCCAAGTTCCTGTGACGCTGCAAACTAAAGCTTCATGATTGACTTTCACCTCTGACAGACTCACGTTTGCAGTCATTATTATTGACTATTTTCACAATGATCCATAAAATGTCAGAAACCTCAGATAATCAGTTCAATGTCATAGAGCAGCAAAGATTTATTATTTAAAAAACAGATAAAATAGTTGACAATTCATGAAGCAACTGATGAAATATGAATGAGTTAACTGTTCAACACTTCATCGACTGAGTCTTTCATCTCTTGGGTTCTGCTTTTATTTCTCTCCACCATCAGCGTTGATTTGAATTGGAAACCACTGAGTGCATGGGATGAGGATTACCAGTATGACTTTACTGATGATGTCACCTCTAACCCTTGGTCCAGTCCCTGGCCTGCTTGCCTGCTGCCCCACACCAGAACCTCCACGTGTGGACCAGGTACCCATGTCTCCTCCTCAAAAGAGGAAAATGTTGTGTGGGATGTGAGAGGAAGCGGTGGTCGCTGTGTCACTCTGTTGCCATGACACCAGACAAACAACTCCATGCATGTGTGTGTGTGTGTGTGTGTGTGTGTGTCACTTCCACGCATCATTTCCTCACACGCTGGTGTTTTTAATGAAGATGATGCTAAAGACGCAGCTGCGATGCTTGTCATGTGACCTGTGTCCCCAGCAGCTCCTACATTCATACATTCATTTATTCATGTGTAACAATACTGTGAGGAGATTACAACTCAGCCAGTGAAGACACACACAGTTTATCCCAGTGTCGCCTCTGACCTCTGACCTCTGACCTCTGACCTCTGAGGCTCCGGTGTGATGAGGCCGAGCCAGGGCTGGGCCATTTCACGATATAACGCCTATATATTGATCGATATCGATCATTAGTGATCATTTTTCAACAGTAATGTCGCAAACTTCTCAGCTGTGATGAGTCTCCTCAGTCATGACTTTGTAACGTTGAGACATTCTGTTGTCCGTGTGTCTCCACGTGTAGCGGCAGAGGACGCTACATGACCGCGCCGTACGACACGTGTGATCCGGGGGCGTGAGCGACGGAGACGCTCGAATAAGTTTGCTGATAATAAGTAATAAGCTGTTGGTGGGGACGGTGGACATACAGGAAGTGTGTCCTCCTCACTCTCAGTGAGTGAGACACTACAGGCGACTAGCATGGCAGCAACTTGGTGACTGAGTTTGTGCTTCGAGAGCTTTTTTGTTTGTTTTTTTCTTAATGGAGTTGAGTGACGTCTTTATCGAATGTTTTTTCTGATGATGTCACAGAAGTGTCCATCACGTCTAAAAGTGTCTGCTAAATGACATGACATGTAACGTAACATCACGATCGTATATATCGTATTAGATCAAATACTTAATAAATCAATCATTCATCTCCGTGACTCATTTTGTTATTTCCCAGATTTTGAAGTTTGTGGATTTCATTTTCCAGTTTCTCTCGCTGGTGATTTTACAACCTGCAAAAGTGCAGTGATTATATTTCTAATATCTGCACAACAACTTTTATTTGAATATTATCCGTTACTTAAACACGTGTGTAGTTTCTGCCACCAGGTGTCCCTCTCTCTCTCTTTCTCTCAATAAAAACAACAACAACAGGATGTTATTGGGAGGTTGAATGGGAAGTGTTGTGGTATTATGGGTTTTGGTTTACTTCCTGATTTGGTGATTGATCGTCTCGGTCTTTTTCAGCTTTATCAGAACTCTGTTTTTAAAGAGTGTGACACTGACTCTCTCTCTCTCTCTCTCCCTCCCTCTCTCTCTCTCTCTCTCTCCCTCTCTCTCACTCACTCACGTGTCCCAAACACAACAAAACCCCTACCTATTTCAAAATAAAAGCACTCTGTTCCCTGTTTCCATTCATGTATTTCAGCAAGGCTTTTATTGTGAAATATTAGCAGGACCCATGGATATGCAGCTTCACAGGACTCGTGTAAAAGTTTATCATTTACAAACCCTAAATCATCTGTGATCATCCACATTGCAATTAGCTCATATATGTGTGATATCACCATTCTATGTCACCTTTAACGAACCTAGAGGCTTCTGGTCAACGCCGAGCTCACGCCACAAAACTTTCTCCAGAGCTGACACACAACAAACAGACGGATGAGAATAAGTGGAGTCATTAATCTTTCATGAACGTTACGTTAGTGTTCATTCAGGGATTTAAACATGTCTTTTATATATAATACTTGAATTCTTTCACTGTTTCACTCTTTCTTCTTCTACTCTTATCTCTTCACTTGCACTACTACAACTGTCCTTTAATGTCGTTGTACACTGTATAATGACAATAAAGGTGATTCTGATTTTAATAACCCACTGTGTTATATTGTTCAAATACAAATGTTAGCACATGATCACGTAGAGCTGTAACAGGAGCGTGTGAGCGTCTGCTATTAATGTGAAAAACAAACCAATGTTGACCAATAGTGATGCTAATGATTTAGCAACTATGAGAGTTAGCACATCATCAGATCATTCAGTAACAGACTGAACCACAGAGCCACTAAAATGTCAGTCATCCTCCACCAGGGGGTCGCGGGGGGTGCTGTGCCAATCTCAGCTACATGGGGCGATAGGCGGGGTCACACACACACACACACACACACACACACACACACACACACACACACACACACACACACACACACACACACACACACACACACACACACGGGGAGAACATGCAAACTCCATGCAGAAAGGCCCTTGTTCCAACCGGGGCTCGAACCACTACACCACCGTGTAACCCCACTAAAATGTATTTATGTGTTTATTTGATATTATAAATATGTATCTATATTTCATCCTTCTATCTCTTAAGTATATTTCCTTTCTTGTTCTTCATATTTCATTCTATGTTTCTCTGGGAACCCCCTGGAACCTCTTCATAGACCCCTTGGGGTCCCTAGACCTGCTATTGATAACCATTGTTCAAACTCCTACAATAGTTTCTATCAGATTGGACTGAGTAAATGTGATGATACTGTCACTCGGCTCCCAGAAGGTGTAAATCTTTGAGGCTGAAATTCTCCCTAAAGCAGTTTGAGGAGTGCTTACATTCAAATACTTTCTGATATTCATTCATATTTTCCATGTGTTAGACATTGATGGAAAGCTTAGTCACACTATCACACTTTCAGAATGTGTAAATACTTAAGACCTCTTTAAAAGTCATGGTTATGTTCAATAGAAATATGATTTTTTTCTTCTTCTTCTTTTGAACCGCTTCATATTTTCTGCTTTGGAACTCTCTCTGTAAACACTGGAGATGGTTGTGAGTAAAGATTCTGAAATACTCTGACCAACAACTGTGTCACATGACTCCTCCTCATCCTGATGCTCAGCTTGTCTTCACCATGACACATGACTTCAGACCCTGAGGTGCTGCCATGTGCTTAGAGTAAGATGTACTGTGTTATTGGACACAATACACACACACACAGACACACACACACACACACACTCACACACACACACACACACACACACACACACACACACACTCTGGCAGAAGCTGTTTAAAACTGTCCGTCTAACTCGGCCAATGTGCTTAACACCAAAGGTTCTCGTCTCATTGTCCAGCACCAGAATAAACTCATAACTCAACCTGACAAGAGCACGAGTTAATGGTTTGTTTGTGTTTCACGAGTCAGATGAGGACATGAGCGACACACAAAGAAAGATTCAACACAAACATGTCTTACATTGATCAGATATTCTACAAACTTCCAACAAATGATCAGAATGTGTAAAAGTACTTTGATCAAAACATGCATCACATGACGTGTCAATCCCAGCGGACATGGGTGAATTTAAACGGCATGTTTTTGGACAGTGGGAGGAAGACAGACAACCCACAGAGACAAACGTCCACTCATTTGAACGTCGACATTAAAAGCACAGTGAAGAGTTTTCTTCAACTCTTTCCTGAAGAACAAAAAACAGCAGTTCTCTGTGCTTCCACACCTGCATCACCTGAGCTGAGGAGAACTCTCAGACGAGTGGACGAGCTGCTGCTGCTGCTGCTGCTGCTGCTGCTGCTGCTGCTGCTGCTGCTGCTGCTGCTGCTGCCACCATTTACAACCTGAGCAAAAGTCATTTCTACAAGCAGACGGGGATAAAGCTGTATAGGACAGGGTGACATCACCACAATCAGAAGACAGGAAGAGACACGTCCTCTGTCTGTGTGATGACCAAACAAGAATATTCTCTGACAATTTAGAATTCTTATTAAAGCGTTTGCCAAGTTCTGCTGAGCAGGCACTAAAATGTGACTGAGACACAAGAATCAAAGTGAACCATGATGAACTGCACATGAGTTCAAAAGACTCGTGAACACGAGCGTTCATCTCCAACATTAACATTAAACACTGAATGAATAAACAGGATTGATTACCTGACACCTGTGTTGGAATCTAGTTTGAACATTTCTCAACAAGCAAAGCTGAGCTGCACACCATCAACGCACCTGTGCGTGAACACCACTAACACCTGACTATCACACTTTACTCCTTGTGTCCTTCATCTGACTCTAAGAAGCATCAGTGGGATGATGCTGCTGCTGCTGATGCTGCTGCTGCTGCTGCTGCTGCTGCTGCTGATGATGATGATAGTAATAGTGGTGGTGGTGGTGAAGGGGAGACGATGGTGAGAGCAGAAGCAAGATCAGACACCAATGCGTCGACATGACGTGAAACGTCCTGTGTCTTAATCATAACAGTAGATAACGAGCAGCCTCACACACACACACACACACACACACACACTGATCATAACAATAATAATAATAACGCGCGGAGTGAAAAGGAAAAAAAAATCAAGGCAATTCATTATACTGTGGAGATGGAAGCGAGTTGCATGGTGGGTAAACACAACAACAACCACCACCACAACAACAACAACAACAACAGCGTCTCTTACCAGTTTAAAGGCGTCTAATAATCCTCACACTGCGCTGTGTCCCATTGCAGTCGCAGTGAATCAAAGGCAGGACTGTTGTCGCTGCTGCTGATGCTGCTTCTGCTGCTGCTGCTTCTGCTGCTGCTGCTGCTGCTTCTGCTGCTGCTGCACTCACTGATTATGACGTTCAACTGCAACCGCTGCTGCCTTCACGGACCGTGGGAAATGTCCACACCGGCGTCCAACAAACACAAGAAGCAGAGTGTCTTGTACGGTCAATTTAATAAACATCAGTAAATGTAAGGTGACAGAGGTTTGAAGTTCGTCCAGATCTGCTGATGTGTGTGTTTGTTAAAAGAAAACCCCACGTTTATTCAGTCATTTAGCTTCTGTTCCCATATATTTAACAACACTGATAAAACTCACTGAATTTTGTTTAGTTTTTATGAGTTAATATAAGCAAATGTTCACTGGATAATTCCTCTTGTCTAGAAATAAGAACAAGAATGAAGGATTCTGTTTTGAAATATTACATGTATGTATTTTATCATCGGCCCCTAAATCGAGTTCATTTCATTGCTCTCTGTCTGTTTTATTCAGTATTTCATATTTATGTATTGATTTGTTTAGCCATCACTGACCCATAAGTTTAGATAACTTTACTCGACTGAATTAGTTTGAAGAACCAGGTAAACCAGCTGTAAATATTGAAATATGTCACCTAAATGTTTTCTTCACTGCCTTTTCTTTTCATTAAGAAAAATAACGCTGAGTCTTTTTCAGACAGCACTTGAAAGCAGCACGCTGGCCGCGTCCATTGACTGACAGTAACTTCGTCCAATCAGAGGATAGAGAATGACATGGGGGCGGGGCTGTATAAAGCTTTCTTTGATGAAGATGTAAACCTATGACAAAGAGCTTCAGGATTTCCTGTCGCAGTGAAACTAAAAGTCCTCAGACGTGTATTAGCATTTAGAAGCTAACAAAAAGAAAAAGGAGATAATAATAAAATATAAAGTTACCATAGAAACAAAGACGCTATCAAACAATCATACACCTACTTTGTGCTGTACTTTTCTGAAATGTCTAGATTCAGTTTTTATCCACTCTCTGAATGTGTTTAACTCAACTCTAGATCGCCATCTTGTGTTCACACTGAGAACAGCTTTTCTTTCTTTCTTTATTATTGTTATTTATTTGTTTACACAGCTGATGATTCTGATCAGCTTCAGAATGAACAAAGCTGATCATCATAAAAACATTTGACTGATCACAGACAGACTTCATTCTTGCTTGTTGTTCTAAAAAGTAATTCAGGGAACCTGTTACTACCACTTAATGAAACGCATGGCTGTAAATTATAATATATGATATTATAATTTACATAATAATGTTTGTAATTACATCAACTTAAAATTACATATCATATAAACTCAAATTGCTGCGTAAATGAATTTAAAACTAAATTCAAGTTGCAGTAACTTCATTTATGAGTTAAGACTGTGCGTCATAGCATCTGTAACAGACGATCACATGTAAATACACTTGATGTGTTTCAAAATCCAAACTTAGAGAAGTATTTTATATCAAGCCAGAATTTAATGTGTTAAAATGTTTCATACAAACGTCTGCTGTGGAAACGTATGTGCAGTTTTTGTACATTCATTTAAATGTTCTTTACTATATTGTGATAAAAAAATGGACCAAATACAAATGCAGTTAAAAAAAAAGTAACTGCCTAACAATTTTCTTGTTGAATTAATTTCATAAAAGCTTCATGAATAATAACATTTTAAAAAGCTAAAGTAGTGAATAAAATATAATTTTTTTTTTAAACGCTGTCAACTTAAAAACTTGTGTTCATAAGTATTGTAATTAAGTACATAACACTTACAAGTCTTTTAAAATAATTTGGAAAAACTAGTTGGAACAACTTAAAAAACATGTTTAATTCTACCAATAATGAAGTTGGTAATTAAAAATACCTTTGATTGCAGAAGAAAAGTCAATTCCCACAATTCAATGTAGTTTGTTGGTTGAACTTTGTTTCATTAGAAGTTGTCGTAACTTAAAAAAGATGCAAACTGTTGTTGTTGAGCCAAAGCAATTGTGCATTAACCTAGGTTTTAGCATTCATTCATATATTAATAATTAATCAATCAATCAATCAGACTTTATTTATACAGCACCGTTCATCCAAAACAAGTGCTACAACAAGGACAACATGTCTGTCCTGAAAATGTTATCATTATCATTATATTGTGTCTAAGCATACAAAAGTGAATTAAATATAATAAATCTGGTGCAAATAATTCTCATAATCAGTTTGTTTTCACTGGCTGTACCAAGTACACAGACCTCAGTGCTTCTGTATGTCGTTTTGGTTTAAACCCTAGATTCAAACCTAGAAACAGAATTAATAGAAACACTGGACAGCAATGTTTGGCTAGTCTATACATTTTACATGACACAAATATGAAAGTAAAAATAGAGACAAAATCATACACAACTCAGTAATAGTAGCGCTGTGGCTGGATGAGATGTGCACAAACATTTGAGCCTATGTTTTAGGTCTCTGAACACATATTTCCTATATCTCTGGAACCACACGGCCTATTTTAATACTTAATAAAGGACACAATGGTGGGATTTGTTGAGATGTGTAAATATTAGTGTAAGTATTACTGGTGAACTAAATGAAGATAGAACAAGAAATTAAAATAATTCAGCTTCGCCTGAAAAAAACCCCAAAATAAAGATGAGTATCTCTCTGGAATAATAGAGAATAAGCTCTAAACTCACTCAAATCAAACTGAATCTCTGCAAAGTTTGGCTTTGATCAAGTGAAGCAGAACAAAATGAGAGTGATTTTAGTGCAAACATTTAGATTTAAACCATGTATTTAAGTACTTTCTTCACTTTCATATGTTTCTAAATGTTCAAATAAAACATTTCTGTCGTTGCTTCAAAGTTCCCGCGCACTTTAATATGTTTTCCAGCTGACTTGTCTCTCTTCTCCCGCCTGTATCTCAATCTATCGCGAGAGAACGGCCCACATGAATGAACGACATCTCATTGGCTCCCTCAAAGCCAATAGAAGGACGCTGTCTTTTGATTGACAGCTTCGTTCGCCAATGAGAGGCAACCGAGCGCGCGGATGTGACGCGGCTGGCTGCTTCCTTAGGATAGGGTAATGCTTCTAAAAACGTGATGACGTCACCTACAGACGCCAGGGAGCGCTTGATTTGAACAGGGGGTCAGTCTAACCGGGGAGTGATTTGTTTGCGGTGAAAGATTCATTTTCACGGAGAAACATCAAAGGTAAGAGTATTTTTACACTTGTCGTTCGTTGTGTGTATTCTGTGGCGTGTATCTGTGTAATGCTTTGTCCTGTACTGCTTTACCACGTACTTATACTTATACTTATACTTTATACTCATACACCACTGGAAAGGGCAGAGTAGCTTAGCTTTCATTTGAGCCATAGTGTGTGTGTGTGTGTGTGTGTGACAAGATGGCTGAGCGTCAGCTCCACAAATGCGGCGATATGCGCAATAACTTTTTGACGCATGGGTATTTATGAAATATGACATGTCATTATTCATGTAGGTGTTATTTGAGCTGTGTTTGCCACATTTAAAGAGGTTTTTACAGCTTTCTACAACAGAGTTTTCTGAAAATGTTGATACTAAGTTTTCAAAAAAATTTTTTTTTCAAAAATCACTTTTCGTGATACTTAACGACAAATAAGTTGCGTAAACTCCGTCAGTTTCCCCCAATTGGGGGACAAGAGAGGAGGAGGAGCAATGTAGTTCACAACAAAACAAGCTAACACCAAGACCCGGCTCAGACCGGGGACTGACATCTGTCCTGAGTGACATGTGTGAACACACCCTTATGTGTCCTGAATACACTTATTCATGTTCTATCTACACAGATCAGTCTCAGGTTCATACAGGATTATTTAGAAGCCAAGCCCCATCAGAGCTGTCAGGATATTTTTTATTTTTAAGTAGCTGAAAGGATTCTGTAAATAAATAAATCATTAATAATTAATTAAATAATGATTTAAAATAAATAATTGTATTTTAATAAAAATAATGGCATAAAATGCCCCCTGATAACACACACACACACACGCACAAAAAACATCAGACACATGTTTACAGTCACACACACACGACATCACCGTGTATTTATACACATAGCGGGAACATCCAATGTTAACAATACATGTTAATACCAGGTGTGAACAATCAATACTATCAACGTCTGTAAAAGACATAAACATTTGATTTACACACTTATTTCACTTCTTACAGCAGCATGCACAGTGCTATGCACCTATCGGATGACCATAGTAATACCTAATATTTACAGTATTTTATACAAAGTTCTGTATGCTGAATGCTGAAGTACAACAAGAATATGTCTGGCTTTCAACACGACCATTTCCATTACCATCCTGGATTAAACTGCTGTTCTTCATCCTTACTGTTGTTTGTCAGTTTATGCTGATGCTGCTGAGGCTCACAGATGATTGGCCGCACGCCTCCATCCTCCTCACTGGCAAAAAAAGAAATGAAAAAGAGCTTTGTATCATCACAGGACGACAGTAAACTGAAGTCTGCATCAAGACTGGCTGATTTAAATGTTTGTAGAGTTTGTAACGTGGATGAACTGCCCTTTAAAAACAAAGTTAGAAAAGTGGAGGTGTCAGACCTGAGTGTGGTTCCCTCTATGTCTTCAATAGTGTCAGGTAGCGGCTTATTGGCCGTCTCAGGCAGCAGCAATGTTAGGGCGGAGCCCAGCAGGGGGCAGACGCCACAAAGCACCATGGGAGCATGAGGACTGATGTTCCTCAGCAGGTACATCATAGGCGCCAGGACGCCTCCTGTCCGAGCACACATGGAGCCCATACCGATCCCGTTTTGTCTGTGAGGTAGAGATTATAGCGTTATAACGTTATATGTGACCTGTGTGTGCTCATCTAGACTAGAAAGGTTCTATATAAATACAGACCTTTTGCACAGTCTAGCTCATAAGTTTGTGTTTAATAAGTTAGGCTTGCTTTACTAACAAAGTCTCATTTATTACATTAAATGAACTAATGCATACATCCTAATATGACTTGTGTATGCTGCAGTTACGACTCCTTCAATTACTGTGGTGGACTTGACATAATCATTAATAGTATAATAGTTAATATTAATTCACATGCACCAAAACAGTCCTTTTATGAAAGTTATTCATAGCAGTAAGCAGATGTACAGATGACGGTTATTTCTTTGATATTCAAAACATTATAAACCATCCACCAGCTTTGTCCTCCACAGGAGGACATAAGGCGATAGTCGGGGTCACACCCTGGACAGTTTGCCCGTCCATCGCAGGGACAAACAACCATCCACTGTCACTCTCACACCTACAGTCAAATTACAGTGTCCAATTTACCTAATCCCCATATATATCTATATAGATATAGATATAGATATATACATATAAACTATATATAAATAATTTTTAATAAAGTGTTACTTCCTTCTAAGCAAGTCAGATTTTCTATTTTGAAAATAGCTCTGATTAAATCCACAATAATGGCATTTTATATAAACTAACTTAAATCATATAATGAGCATTGGCTCTAAGAACTGTGTGGTTGAAAATGCCACGTTCTTATTATAAAAAGCTTCTAAATGTTAAGGATGGACATCACTGACATGAGTATAGAAGAAGTGATGAGACACATCCATTATGTTCTATGTTTCTCTTATTTTGTCTTATTTAATTGTTTTATTGTCTTATCCTGTGTCACTGTTAAGTGTTCTTATGTTCTATCTCTCCCCTCTTGATTTGACTGTCACGCACTAGGAAAAGTCCTATATGAATATGTTTATGATTAACATTATTTATGGCAGGAACATGAAGGTTGACTCACCTGATCACAGTGGGGAACACCTCAGCAGAGTAGACATAAATAATGGACAGAGAAGCTGTGATACCAAACTTCCCAATGATCGCCAGGACACTTTTGATGACAGATAAATCTAGAGAAGAGGGCACAAAGAAAAGGGACTTCTGAGGTTCCCACACCGAAAACAAAGATTACGAGGGCATACACGGCTACTTCATTTATAACGTCAGTTATGGTCTCAAGTCGCTTGTTTTAGGTGTTCTTCAATAGAAGCCTGGTCACGGGTGAGCTCTGTGAACTTCCTGTTGCAAAACCTCAACATGGCACCAGTCAAATCCAAATCTCGAGACCTCTAACATGGAGTTCACCTGGATCACTATTGACATGTGTCCATACCAGAGGGGATGAAGACGGTCAGCAGGCAGGCGGTCCCGCCAACAGCGAGGAAAGCCAGCTGGGAGATCTTGCGGGATCGGTTGAGGGTGAACAGGGTGATGGTGCGTGCAGGCATCTCTACCAGGCCAAAGACCATCTGGGTCAGATAGATGTTCATGCCAAAGTCAGAGATGTTGAGGGACAGGCCATAGTACACCAGCACATTGACAAACCTGAGACAGGTGGAGAAGAAATTAATTCATGTTTAATCTGTTTAACATTCAAGTCTACGTAATAAAGGCGACTTTATTTTCTCGTAGATTTGCTACATTTAATCTCATAAATCTAAAGCCGTCGTACTAATGCACCATCATACTAATGCGCCGTTATACTAATACACTGTTGCACTAATACACTGTTGCACTAATACGCTGTTGCACTAATACGCTGTTGCACTAATACGCCGTCGCACTAATGCGCCGTCATAATAAAGAGAGCAGATGAAAGAAACAAAAAAGAAGAAAAATGGAGTGCTCAGCTCGTACTCACCAGAGATAGAAAACAATCAAAGACTGCTTCCTCATTTTAGGGGTACGAAGAAGATCTATGCATGAGTGTTTTTTCTTCACCTCTGTTTTCTCTGTATTTTCATGCCCCTGGTGAAACAGTGAGTACGACAGTGAGTACAGTATGGAGTCCTTGGTGATCGGGTCATAAGGTCTAGTATACACAGTGATGTTTGCATGTGATTCAAAGTAGTAACAGTTTCCTCAGATAAGTCATGTGTTTGTTGACCACAGTCCACTGGACTTTTCTCAATTGTTAAATTTGAAAATAAATGGTAAATGTGCAGTGGTTAGCACTCTTGTCTTTGCAGAACAAAACAAAAACATGCAATATGAGGAGTCAATTGATCACGCTAAACTGACCATAGGTGAGAATGTGACAGTGAATGGTTGTCTGTCTCTATATGTGTGTGTGTGTGTGGCCCTGCGATGGACTGGTGCTCTGTCCAGGGTGTGACTCCGCCCATTGCCCTGTGTCAGCGGAGATTGGCGCAGCACCACCCGAGACCATTATGTGGAGGATAAAGTGGTAGAAGATGACTGGTCGGTATTTATATAGCACTTTTCACTCAAAGCTGCTGTACACTACAGTTTTGCCATTCATTATTCATTATCAATAAACCCATTCTCTGGGTTTATTTTGATGAAAGAACTCAATTGAAGTGCAATATGTACTATTCCAGTACCAGTACTACTTGGTTTCCAGGAGCAGGTGGTGGAGTGCAGGTGGAGTTTGGCTGGGTGACTGTGAAAGCACAGCTTGTAATTGTCATTTATTAATATTGTAGTTTAGCATCAGAAGCTGAAACTATGCTTCATGATCTGTTGTGTGCCTTGAAGGAAGCTGCTTTGTAGTCAGAGTTGTGTATTCCCATTTCCATATCAACAACAGTTCACTCTGCATTAACATGACCATATTTAAGTGTAACAGCAGCTACAGTATCCTATGTTGTAAATCCACTGAATCCCTCTGTGGTGACTATGCACGGGAGTATAATACTTCATTTTTGATAGTTGTTGTTACGCTTGGACAGCATTGGATTTCATATTGATCTGTTCAGCTTTAGTTTGTAGCTGAACACTAGTTTGAAGCTAAATATTTAGCAGCATACATTGTAATTATTTTTGCCTGGAACCGTATCTCATATTTCACCACCGCCACTGCTGATTTGGGGAAGAAGCTGCTGTTGATGAAGGACTTTAATCAATGTACTTTAAACTTTAATCAATGTAAGCATGCATATGACAGATGTAGCATCAAGGGACAAAGACCTTTGTATTATCTTTGTTGCTTCCATCTAATACGTGTTTGTTGATATCTACAAACTGGTGCAGCTGTACCTTACACATCTCCAGATCTTTGGCGAGGGGCTGCCCGTTCATGTGTGCAGCTTTCTGGATCAGCTCCCACGCTTCCTCTTTCCTGTCATTGGCCATTAACCAGCGAGCAGACTTTGGTAACACCCTTTAAATGTAAGGATTAACAGGTAACATTCTGTTAAAAACAGACAGACAAACACTGACGTCTGGAACCTCATCATGTCAAACAAGTGAATCTGGTTGAGTATGTAAATCCATTAAACATGTGCATACACGTTTGTGTCAACTCTACTTGTTTTGCAAGGTTCCAAACAAGTGAGGTCGACAGACTGCCGGCCACTGATTGGTCAGAGTCATGAAGGTGACGTTCAACACTAGAATCAAAGCCAACAATGTCGAACTGTAGATCAGTTTAAAAAAAAACCAAACACTTAAAAAACATGCATTCATCTCCAACATTTAGAAAGGAAATTCCTTAAATCTCCATATTTAACAGAGGAGTTTGGTGTATTCAGTGAGCCGTAGTTCAGCTCAGTGACCGTGTCAGACGGAGTCTGTGCTCTGGTCATGCAGGAAGTACTGAACTACTTTTTAATTAACTGATTCTAACGACCGCTTTGCATGTGTGTATTTGTTTCACGTACAAAACAACGGCACGGCAGTTTCGTGCAGCTGTGCTATGATGAAAATGACGTGAGTACAGCCAAACTGTGCTACAACTGTATAGTGGAAAAGCACCACAGGTGAACCCTACTGTATACAATTTGTCTTGTTGTACTACCATTGTATGGTATATAATCTTTTTATGATACACTTTTATTTCATTTTGTAGCTTATATATAGTATTAGACAAAGCAAGGGCCTTGCATTATGAAGGCTTCCATCTTGGGCCACTTTCTATTGGGGAAGCTTACCATGCAAAGAAGAAAATGGCAGAGAGAGATTGGATGATGTTGTGAGAGAGTGTGATTCCTACACATAGATCTTTGAATGGAAGACAGCGATTGTCAGTTTATCAATCACTCTGTCTGAGAAGTAAAGTAACTGTAGCCTTCTGTTAAAACGACAGCATGAGAGGGATTTGGCACCAAAGATGACATTGAGCTGTAGTTGTTTTCAAACACTGATTCCATATATCATCATCAACTGTCCACAGACCAACACGTCTTGTCAATTATGGCTCACACTACTGTCCACTCACCAGACGTAGAAAATGAAGAGGAAGCCAGGCGCTGAAATGGTGAGCTGCAGTTTGCGCCAGTCTCTTATGAGGTACGCCACAGCAGCCAGCAAAATGTAACCAACACCAAAGAAGTAGTCAGTTATTATACCGGCCAGCATCCGATGCTTAGATCCCGTCCATTCTGTGCCTACATGGGACAGGGGTCACACATAATTCTGACTATACAGACAATGATAAAGTCATACATGTATACATGTGTGTGTTGGGACAGGACATAAACCTGCTACATGTTATAGTATTTCAAACAGTGTTAAACTGATTTATTTGTCAATTGGCTCCACAAGTGTATTGTAGCTTTAAATAACGCTGACCAGGATTCTGCGCAATATTACAGGGATACACATGAACTGTTGTCCCTAACTTTGGTCCAAAATTGCTGGATCCTACAGTTCTTCACAGTGCTGTCCACTGTGCTATGTATGTTATCACTGAAGAGGCTCACTGTCTTTATCTCACCATTTAACAGCTATTTCCAAGTGGAACCCTAAAGCTCCAGTGTGTAACTTCTGTGACTTACCCCACCATTACTCTAACCATTTGTTTTGGTGTCTACCTCACAAATGTTTCAAAGAACTGGGATGACTGAACCTAAAGTTCACTGTGGACAGTTTTACAGTGAGAGCAAGCGCCTGTTTCCTCAACACCTGATTATTCGTTTATCATTCCAAGAATGACAAATTGCCTTTGAAACAATTTCAATCCTTTAAATCTATTTACTCAGTGCTTTAAATGTAAATAATCAATAAATGATACAATAATCTAGCAAGCTGTTTAAAGTGTTCACAGCACACTGACCTAGGACAAAGGCATTTATTATGACTCCAGAAACAGATGTTCCAACCATAAAGCGAAAGGCAGTGTAGATGTAGAAATTAGGGGCGAAAGCAGCACCAACACCAAACACAGCCTGAGTGGCCAGATTGACGAGGATGATGGTCCTGCGTCCGTACCTGGAACAAGAGAAGACATTTGCCAAGTTGATGATTCAATCTAAAAAAGGATTATCTGTAAAATTGTATAATTCTGAGTTACATCATGTATTTGCTCTGAATTAGAGGTCGAGCGACACAGAGTTTCTACGGCCGATGCTGAATTTTAGAAATCAGGGCAGACAGTGACCGATAATTGATCCCCAATGTTTTTGGCCCATATATTGAGGCCGGGGCCACACGGTGAGTGTAGTGGTTAACACTCTTGCCTTTGCAGCAAGAAGACCCAGTTTTTTCAAAAGAAGCAAAGTATTAAATGAATGAAACATTGACTTAAGAAACATTTATAATATGGCAGGGGATTGCTTACTTATCAGCTAAGCTTCCGAACACTGCAGCTCCTACAAGTAGGCCAAACATGTAGATGGAGGAGCCCACGTTGTTCATGGTGGCACTATCACAGACCAGGTCCCACTGCAGGGAACAAAAGCAATTAGTCAGGTCAAAAGAATTTGGAAACTCCATCGGCTCAATAAGTCTTATTTCTTTGGTAAGTCTGGCGGAACCAAACCCTGGGGGGTTTGTGCTTTTACATATAATTAGTTTGAGTAGAAGTAAATGCAGCCTGAGACCCCTGATGGGAACCAAAGAAAGGAACTGTGGTCTGCTTGAAAGAGCTGGTCCTAGACTGCTTGTAAGTGAACTCTGGAGCTGGTCATTCACATCAATCACAGGCAGTGGAGCATTTCCTTGGTGTCCAGAAACCATAAATGAAAATGATGATCAGTGAATGAACTCATGACTAAAACTGATCCTAATGAAGTCCATAAGGGTTGGTGTGATAGTTTGCTGTTATGGTAGAGTTTTCCTTGGTCTACCTGTGGTTCACCAGTGGTTTCTTTCTTCTTCAGGACATTCCAAATGCTTGTACTGGCTATGGCCAATGTTTGTGCAATGGCTCTCATTGATTTCCCATCTCCTCTCAAATTCACCCATAGACAGCGCTCTGGTTTTCATGTTAGTTCCACTTCTAAATGCAGTCTGTACATGCAAAACCTGTCCTACCCAATCTGAAACTGAGCGTAGACATTCAGTGCTATTTATTAGAATAAACCATGTAATAGGACACACCTGTCAGTCACAGGTTCACATGAAAAATGGATGGGTTTAAACAAAAGGTGCTATCTTCTGCACGTTGTGTATCAGATCCAGCTTGAGGAGGGCCTGAATTCAAATATTTTCAGACATTGTTGAAATCACACTTTCAGAATCTGTAAATAACTAATAATGACTTCTTCTCTGTCCTGCAGTCGTTTCAAGCCAAACAACTGGTTGGATACTTGGCCTGATCACTGGGACTCGCTAAAATCCTTTCCCAGTGGTGTGCAAGCTTTCCGTGAACCTGGACACTCCCCTACCAACGTCAGTGGCCTGTGGAAGGCTCATTGCAGGACTTGTCTTCAGAGGAGTGAGGTTGAATTCTCACACATGTGAAAAGCAGCATCTTCTTAAGATGAACACGCATCTTTTCAGGGTTTTCAAGTTATCCTTGTGCCATTGAAAGAGAGACTTTGTCCACACACTGGGAGCTTCACAGCATTACTGGAGAGGAAGCTAGTTCAAGTTGTTGGGGATCAACAATAGTGGCAACTAGATCGCCAATTCTGTGCCGAAATTTCAAGCGTGCCTGCAGTTCTTGCGGCATGTGTCGTCGGGTGCAGGACTTTTGCTGGTAAAGGATTAAAGGACTGAACCTTTAAAAGAATGGTTGATTATAGAGATAAAATCGTCAGGAGGCTTTCAGAAACTCCCACATTTAAATTTGAGACAAACGTGTGTGAATTGACAGAGAAATCACAGTTTTAAAATAGATTTTTTCAAAACTCCAAAGCAGACATTTTAACATGGGAGTCTGTGGGAGCTTTGACCAGAATTCTCTGTGCTTTGAGGTGATTTTAAGAAAAACTATAAGTCATATGAACATGAAAACACACACAGTGTTAGACGACAACCATGGCAGCGTTTTGATGATTGTCTGTGTAGGTTGGAAATTGTGGGCAGGAGAAGAGTTTGTACGAGCTGTGCTCGTACACACCTGTGACGTCACTCTGGGAAATCAGATTTTTCTGGGCTTTTTATGGCCTTTAGGAAGGTTTTACAAATGTCAAATTCACTCACTAATTGGTGTGTGTGGAAATAAAACTAATTGTACTTGTAATTGTAGAAGACATAGTCCGGCCTGTAGCCTACATCAGTGTCAGATCTCCTGTCACTGCGTCCTGTTACGTTGACGTGACGTTACAAAGTAACTCACCTCAGTTACTACGGTACTTTTGAAAGTCTCGGTGCTGTAGTCCCAGCCACCTTGGCACCTCCCAGTAGGTTGTCTATTAGTAGTCTCAGAGTCACTGTGGTTCAGGGAGAATGTGCAGGACAAATCCGGCCGTCCATCAGGGACTGCCACAAGGCTGAAGTTGGAAAAGGCTGGAGCTGCCGCCGAGGGCCGCGTGGAGCGGCATAAATGAGGGGGAACGGCCCCGGTGAAGACTGAGACCAGCATGTGGAACGCAAGAAAGATTTGAGGTAGACAGATCCACACATACAAGGTTTTCTGGAACCGTCCAAAACCTCCAATATGGCAGAGAATGTCATCAAAATTCATTTCTGCTGTAATTTGAAGTGAAGTGAAGAAAACGCCGAAGCTGTGAGAAGAACAATGGAAGTAATCTGAGACGTCACTCAGTCAGACATTGCTCTGAAAGCAGCCTGTAACTGTCTCTGTGGGGGATTTGACCTCAGTGTGATGGGCGTGACAAAAGCACACTCCTCCCTCTGTGGGAGGAGCTACAGATGGATCACGTTTCCTCCTCACTCAAAACTTTTTAAGACACGTTTTACAACTTTTGTAAAGTTTGTCACAGTAAGTCATTTGACGTCATCAAGCATTATAAGACGTTTGGTTGACGTGAAGACAAAAAGTGACTATTTTACTGTTCTAACATCAGTAATTGATGCATCATTTGTCTACTGCCAGAGACAAGATAGGTCACAGGTCACACATATTTCATTCATTTATTAGTCTTGTTGATTCTCATTTGAAGGGTCTGACCAAATGTTTCACACATTTCTATATGTATAGATACATTCTCACACACACACACACACACACACCTGCATACCTTTATACACAGGTATGCTCACGCACCACATGTGAACACCAGTGGGAGGAAGGTGAGACAAGTCCTCTGTCGCCTGCCACAGTGGTAGGATGTGTTTAATGATGGGAGACTTATCGCATGCAAAATGACCTGCATTTGCATGGGAAATGTTCACAGACGTCATTTGTGCTCAACGTGAGGTTGGAGAGATGCTGCAGTAACGCGAGCAAATTACTTGAAGGTCATGTAAAGTATGATCTCCACTCACCTCGCGTCGCCTCGACTGTGTTTCCATTACATTAAAGTACCTCCTCAACGTGGGCGGAGTCATCACTGCACGGCGACATGAAAGTGCCGTGACGTTGTTTTATATGCGACACTGACGACGTCGCGCATAGTGTCGCCTCAGCCCAGAGCAGGTAATAAAACAAGCACCAGCACCAGGTGTTCACGCTAATGACTTTCTTTATACTGAACTGTGACATTCTAGAACTAAAATAAAGACAATGCAAACAGACAAGATGAATGTTATATTTGCTACGGCCAGCAGAGGTCATGACATTACAGTGCACTTTATTTGCATTAACACTTAGATTGATTAGTACCATGGTTGGAAGGAGAGCTTGGCTCCTGTGAAAGCCTTCTTTAAGACACTGAGGAGGAGCTCACTCTGAAACATCATCCATTTTTGTATCACAGGTTACAGACTTTGATTTTATGTACTATGATGTTCCTGAAAGAAAAATTCAATTCTTCAACATCTTCTTCAGTAGTTGGCTGTGGGCTACTGGACTAATATGTTTCACCTCTCATCCAAGAGGCTTCTTCAGTTCTGACTAACTAGTGGGAAGAACCAGGTATTTAGTCCATCTATCTATCTATCTATCCATCTATCCATCTATCCATCTATCTATCCATCTATCCATACATACATACATCCGTCCATCCGTGTATATTTATGTCTGAGTGAACAGCCAGTGATTTCTGATCCTTAGAGACGTTCAGACAACACCGTAAACCCAGCCTCTATCAGGAATGTCAGGAATGGCCTTTGGTTAGTCCTAATAACGCTGATCCTCAGTCTGTGTGATTAGCTTTACTGAGCTGAATCCAGACGGCGTGGATAAGATCTCTCTCATTACCATACAGACGTTTTTATTCGTTTATAGGGACCGGGTGTGGATTGCCTGAGCTCGAGGGCAGATGTCCCACCCATTCCTTTTCTGTGTTCCTCTTCCTTACTTTGTACTCTCACTATAGCACTCACATGTGAGTTCTGCTGAGACCTGGAGGGCAGAAAACTGAAATAGGTACATAAAAACTGGAGTCTACACTGGTTCATTTAGCATCTCTTTGAAATAAAGAGCATGTTTGCAGGACATCCACTGCTTCAGTTTCTCCTTCACTATCGTCTTCTGGATTCTCATATATCTCCAAGTCTTTCTCTCTTTTCCTTTTCTTAGTGAGAACGGTGGTGACAACAGTAAACTTCAGGAGAAGCCCACACACACACACACTCTGCCCTCTCACCATCGTCAACAACACGGTGTCAACAGTGGAAGGACCACCCTCTCACGGGGTCTGAGGTGGTCTTCACATGCTGACACTGTCAGAGAAGATCATTGGGTAATATATTTCTTATTTGTTGTATTAGAGAGGAAAGTGGAACCAAGTCAAATTCCTTTGTACACAAACTTGGCCAATAAAGTTGAGTGTGATTAATGAATTCCCATAGTGCGTGTTTTTGGACTGTGGGAGGAAACCGGAGAAACCCCACGCACACATGGGGAGAACATACAAAGTCCATGGAGGAAGGCCATGTTCTGACCGGACCGTGAACCTGGGTCTTCTTACTTCAAAGGTAAACCACTGCTAACCACTCGACAACAGTGACCCCCAAGCTAAATTCCGATCATAGCAAACCAGAAGTGTTTCAAACTAATAAAATAGGATCATTTTGAATGATTGTATCAATGCTTTGTTTTGGAGCTAACTCAGCAGCTGCTTCTCTGGAGAGTTAGAATAATCCATGACGACACCATCAGGTGTGGAATGAAACTTTACTCCATCGGGCTACATTGTTATCACTGTAGTAGTATCACTGTAACTTAGGTTGACTGGTTGGTTTTTATTGATTACACATGTTCACTACAGTCTTGGAAAATACTTTGAAAATAGTAAGACGCCCCCTGGGATCATTCTCAGAAACATTACTGTACAAATAAGTCGTTTTTCTTCTGCTTCTTCTCAAAGGTGATGGCTGTGCGTGGACGGAGGGGGAGGTCACCGCTCTGAGAGGGACCTCTTTACTCAGAGTAAATAATAATGGAATGTGAACTCAAACACATCAGTCCACATTAAGTGGGGCTTATACAGCTTGGGCACCAGATTAAACAAACAACATACAGTGAGTGCATTTACAGCAAAGAAATCTAGCCATGAATGCACGTTCTGTCCATCAAAGAATGAAACTAGACAGCATTTCCTGACTTGCAGTTCATTGAGGAGTATGTAGAAGCCTGTCACACATCAGGTCCACAGTTAACTGTGAGTTGCACCCAGATAAATGTGAGCAGGCTCCACAGACTAAGAATAAACAAGTGGGCAGAGTTTGAAGGTCTTGGATTGGCCCAGAAGTTATGAAGACAAATATTTCCCCTCTGGATCAGTAAGGCGGGGAAAGGTGTGTTTGGAGAGGAGACAGAGGGATGCTTTGTCCCCTTCTCTGACAGGTCAGCTCTCCCAATCTCCCCCATTCCTCTCTCCTTCTCCCTAGATCCCACCTTCGTGCTCCCTCATTCCCGGGCTCGCTCCAGGAGCTCACATAGACCTTCTCCCTGGAAAGATGCTATCGCTTCTCTGTCGTTCCCTCCTGCTCGTCCTCGCTCAACAGGTAACAAGTGGATTGTTTTTTCATTTGTTCTGATGCAACATTCAGTTGGTAACACTGTATCTTAACACTGAAGGTGATTGTCCAGTTCTTGTAGTCAACACCGGACCCGGTCACTACTCTTAATAACATAGTGTAGTTATAGGTTAAGTTATATATTCAGTCATTTTACTTTACGTATAAAGTTGCTACTTTCCAATTTTTAAATGCTCATACTTTATCCGTTAAAAATGATTGAATCCGGTGTTTATGACTTCCGGAGAAATAAGAAATAATAAAGCATCTGAGACACATGACAGTAAAAACAACGTCTCCCTCCATGTCAAAGTATGTGAAGGTGAGTCAGCTGCTGTTTAATGTTTTGTTTTCACACTGTGGAATGAGCTCATTCAGTCAAACTGGCAGACGGGCTTCAGATTTTTGGCGTAACCCCGTGACCTTTGGATGTACAGTACTTCACAGTCACCAGCAGCATGAGATGAGATGAGACCAACATGATGTTTTTGTACATCCATTCAGAGGTGCACTCACGTCTCTTACTGATTCACAGATGAACTAATGTAACTAATGTAATGTAATTTAATGTAATAAATCATTATATTACAAATAACAAAAGGCTTTAAAAGCAGATTACACTCTTCACACAGAAAATAGTATGTCTAGTGTCATTACATTACATTACATGTCATTTAGCAGACGCTTTTATCCAAAGCGACTTACAAAAGTGTCATAACTACATATCAATGACTATGTGTCACACGGCAGTGTTTGGATTCACTTATTACAAGTTTAAAACAAACGTTAAACCACTGTTTAACTATCCTTTAGAGTTAAAATGTAATCTTACTCATATATAATATGTATAAACATAGTGGTGTAGTGGTTGGCAACAAGGACACCAGTTTATTCCTGGTTCAACTGCCTTTCTGCGTGGAGTCTCGTTGTGTGTGCGCGCCTGGCTGCAAATGTGTCACTGAAGTGTGAAAAGGTACATTTCATATTCATATTGTTGTACTCGTGAGGGATGTAGTTCCCATGATCACCAGCTGGCTGTAGCATAAACTAACTCAAACATCATTCCTTTAATGTCAGAAAATGACACCAGTGCAGAGGCATGCTGGGTAAACAGCACGTACAAGCAAACATGCACTCTTTAATCTCAGTGATTAATAAACAAGAGGAGACCTGGCTTTGACTCAGTGGTCAGCAGCTGTAAGTTGGTGAAAAGTCATTTATGGCTTTAATTTTCCCCAAAATGGAGTTAGTGATCGTTAAATCGTAAAAATAAAACCCCTCAAACAAACACAACCCGCTCCTCAACAGAGAAGTAAAGCAAGCTCACTGTCCAACACTCTAGGAGACACTGTAAGTGTTTATAAGAACTCTAGCATTAGATACATGATGTCCAACTGTTTGAATATTGATGTTCACTATTGAACTATTATTCACTAAGACTCTGGAACACAGACAAACAATTTAGATTTGATATAAACCAGTGAGTGACTGTAGGTTGTGAGTTAGTATCTCGTGTGCAGCTGTGATTTATTTGGCCCGAGGACAGAATCTACAAAATGATCAGTAATCATCTCTCTGACTCTCTGAAGTACAATCTGACCTTGTTTCCTTTGCTCTTTGAAAACAGCACATGTTTGTATTTATACAGCACTTTTCTCGTCTTGACGACCACTCAAAGCTGCTTTACACTACAGTTTACAGTCTGGCCAAGGACACGCCCAAGGAAATGTTCGTTGGCACAAAAACCAATCAAATCTCTTTGTTTTCATAGCCTCTGAGAGTCCCTGTGCTTTCTCCTCACCCAGTGCTTCAGCAGGGTTCACAACAATGGGCAGCTGCCGGCTCCTGGAGCCGGACAGTCCGCGGCCGAGAGGCGTCAGTTCTGCCAGTGGCCCTGCAGGTGTCGCCAGAGAGCTCAGTGCGCCCCGGGCGTCAGCGCCGTGCTGGACGGGTGTGGCTGCTGTAAGAGCTGTGCCAGGCAGATTGGAGAGCCGTGCAATGAGAGGGACGTTTGTGACCCACACAAGGGCATGTACTGTGACTTTTCAGCTGACCAGCCGCGGTATGAGGTCGGAGTGTGTGCATGTGAGTGCCTCTCGTTGACTTTATGCAGCTCATGCTTGATATTCAAATGTGACTGAATCAACACTGTTACAAGTGGTCCAGTTTGAAAGAAGGTTCTATTCATCTGTGAGGGAACATACAAAGATCCTGTTGTTACTCTGTTATAATACGTCTGTGGGTTAGCATCACTTAGCTCACATGAAAGTTATAAAGTCATTATTTCATCACAGAGAAAACACCATGCGATGCCCATCATTTACAAATAGAAGATAAACACTCAAACACAAACATGGTTTTCATCCAGTAGCTTAGCAACCGACGCCGGTGCACGCTAGTTACCTAAAATGAACCACAGCACACACACACACACACACACACACACACACAGATTTTGGTTTAGTGGCTTCATGGGGTATTGCAACTCCTGGGATTGTCAGATGACACACTCACATCTCTGTGTTTGTAAAGTAAAACTTAATCATCGCAGTGTCGATCATGTATTGATAATGTCACACTGTTAGTTGTCACTGTAAACTTTCATTAGTTCATCACAACACGACGTCTCTTTTATACGTTGGCGATGAAGTCATTACAAACAAGACTGATGTGTACGATTTCACTCACGCTCATGCTAAACTCCTGAAGACCATCGTGAAGTACAATTAGAATTTCTCACATTTCCACACACAGCAATCAGTGATTGTGGTTTTATAGTGCGTGATTTATGGCTGCGCGTGGAGTGGGACAGGAAATCACAAGCAGCTGGTGAGGAGTTCAGACAGATTCATGCGTTCATCTCCTAGGATGTTGTCTGACTCCAGATGTTAAGGAAAGGCAGAATTATTTGATTTGATCGCTCGTTTGTGGTCATTTAAAAATGATAATTGTGACAATGAAAATAAAACAAAGCATTTATATGTAACTTTAACCGTGAAGGGACTATTGTCCCCCGGGAGACGTCACATTATCAAAGTTTGGACACCCGTGATTTAACCCGTTGTTATGAACACAAACAAACAGCTGGGACGTATGCTCATGTCACGTTTAGACACTGAACTCGATGACACTAGATCCGCGTCTCAGCGCAGGGAGAACGCACAGTCAGAGCCGACGACATGTCATAACTGTCAGCTGTGTCACGGTCACATGGTTTCTTCCTTCTTCACAGACATGATGGCAGTGGGCTGTGAGCTGAATGGAGTCCACTATGAAAATGGCGAAGCTTTCCAGCCCAGCCCCCTCTATAAGTGCACATGTATTGCCGGTGCCATTGGCTGCACCCCCGCTTTCATTCAGAAGCCTGCCGGTCTCTTGGGCCCCGCCCCACTGATGGGCAGCAGGCCAGCTGGCCTCCACAGTAAACAGAGTCCAAAGAAGAAGCAGCTGCAGGACACGACCTACATGTCAGGTGTGTGTTTGTAAAGTGAACCAGCCTGTCTGTCTGCCTGTCTGCCTGCTGCTCTGGAATGACAAGTGCTGCTCTTGTTGGCTGGACGGCAGAAGCAGAGCGCAGTGTGACGTGTGACTGTCTGTGGTTAGACCTCCTCAAAGAGGGAAAGACAGAACGATGGATACTTCCTGTTACAAATGTCAGCTTTGATGTGCACACAGCTGCATGGAAATAAAGCATTCATATGTATATATATATATATATATATATCTACATGTGTATATATACATGTATATATATGAATGTTTTGGGCATAAAGGGAGACTCTGCACCCCTCAATGCAGAACAGTTTATTGATATGATCAAGTCAAATAGTTGTTAACACCATTTACTGTAAAGGCTGAAGATATTAGTAACATCACAGCTTTATGTACGACTGCTACTGTAACATTGAACTGTTTTTAATTTAATTGTCATATATATATATAGTAGTATAGTAGTACTTTATCACACTTAACTCGGCTTAAACATACCTGCAAACATACAGTCCTGCTGATTTATTTGTTCTCACACTATTTTGGTCAGATAATTGAGATGCCTACACATGCCTGTGTGTGTGTGTGTGTGTGTGTGTTGAAACGTTGCCCTTCAACTGTAACACTGACAGCTTACAGGAATCCTCCTTTAGCCTGGAAGAAGAACTGTCTGGTGCAGACGACGCCGTGGTCTCCGTGCTCCAAGTCCTGCGGCCTGGGAATCTCAGTGCGCGTCAACAACGACAACAGCAAATGTGAGATGAGGAAAGACCGTCGCCTGTGCCTGTTGAGACCATGTGAGAAGAGTGTGCTTAAGGGCATTAAGGTGACAAGTTAATACTCTTCTTCTTTTTTTATTTTGGTGTGGTATAAAAAATCAAAAAAACATTTGTAATTACAATCACGTGGATGGATTATTAGGAACAATGTACACACAGTTTACTGTTCTGCAAAAGGACTCATGAACTAAACTGTACAACTGTGTACAGTTGCCTTACACAGAGGCTTAGTTCAAAGTATTTACTGCCTGTTGAAATAATATATAATAAGTATGATATAATTGAAGGTTTCATAGGGCCACAGCTGATATTCAGGGGCAAAAACTGTGCAGTGTGGTGAAGACGGAAGCAGCTGATCCGTGTTTGACAGGACAGTGAAAATAAGATGTATCTGGATCAATAGAAACAAGAATGATGTCATTTTATGCCAAACATGTATCTATTCCAGCTTTAACTGATGGCAGCTGTGCTAACAGCTGTTTATTTGCCTCTAGATGCCAAAGGGAAAGACATGCCGGCCCAAGTTCCAAGCAAAAACAGCGGAGAAGCTGACTCTCTCCGGCTGCACCAGCACCAGAACTTTTAAGCCCACTTACTGCGGAGTGTGCACAGACAAGCGCTGCTGTGTGCCCAACAAATCACACATGGTCAAGGTTGAATTCACTTGCAAGGGAGGCACCAGAACACAGTGGAAGATGCAGTGGGTGACGTCCTGTGTGTGTCAGAGGAAGTGCAGCGATCCAGAGGACATGTTCTCTGACCTGCAGTTACTCTGATGGACAAGTCCAGAGAAGCCCAGAGACAGTGGGCGGACTAAGAACTGGGAAAGACAACGTCTTCAGTCTTTAAGTTCTTCCCAAAGAGACTTTTATGATGTGATTATTATGAGCCTTGTGCAATAATAACATGGACTACAGCCAGTGGAGGAGCTGTTACAGCACTTCTAACTCATAACCTCGTGATGCAATGGCCTGGAAGCCTGAAATGTCAGAGTTTTGATATTTAATCAGCCATGAAATAGATTATTAGGGTGTATAGCTTATAAAGGTATACACAAAATATCAGGTTGTGTGAAGTCTTTTTTTGAAAACGACAGAAGACCAAGGAGGTCTCATGGAAGAAGACGTCCAACACACCATTCCATTCAAAGTGAATAAGAAGAGTTTCTTAAACTACTCAAACACCTCTGTCATGTTGCACTTGCATTTGAAAATCCTTTGGCACGGATAGAGCGTGTGGATGCACTTCAATCAATCAGTAATTATCATGTTAAATCCCCTCAACACCCGTCAGTAGAATCTTCAATCCTACCGTCTGTCATTAAAGGGATAGTTGAGGTTTTCTGAAGTGTGGTTGTGTCCCACCTACAGCTGACTGAACCTGAAGGAGAGCGGCACCCGTGGCTCAGTGAAAACACGGTAAACATGCCAAACGTAATAAAATCCACCTCAGCTTAAATCTACAATATCTTCACAGTACTATTCACCTGCTTTTTTGTAATTTCGGTGTCTGATATTTGCCTAATTGGCGTGTTTCCACCGACTTTACTTGGTTAAGCTGTGTTTCCACTAACATAGTACCAGGTACTAAAAAAACTACCTTTTCTAGTACCTGGTACCAGGTACTTTTCTCAGTACCTGCTCAGTGAGGTTCCACGCTGCACAAACCCTGCCGCTGTGTTTCAGTCAGTGACTGTGTCAGACAGAGTCTGTGCTGTGTGTGTGTGTGTGTGTGTGTGTTGAGTTTCATGCATCCGTGCAGTGTCGTGTCGTACTGAGGCGAGGCAGCAGTAGACCAGCAGCTCCTGTAGACCTTCAATAGACTTTGTGCTGGGAGTGAGCGCTAATCAAAGTCATTTAGAAAAGGTTGTCTTATAACGAGATGAAGTAGCAAACATGTTCTTAGAGTATCATACAGTAGTTTACAGGTTATGGAGCCAGCAAATGAAAACAACACTGTTTGATGCCTGCTTCACACTGACTGTGTGGCCAGAGGCGATCCTAGACTCTGGGGGGCCCCAGGCAAAGAACCATCTCTCCCCACTCGGGCTGCCACCATTAGTCGACTAGTCACGATTATGTCGAATAAAATGGTCGACAACTAATTTAATAGTCAACGCGTCATATTTTTTTGTTTTCTCTCTCAAAATTTCTGTCCTTGACACTCATGTGCAGTGGTGGTAATCTGGGTCAGCCGTGATGTCACCTGAAGTTATACCTGACGGGTGTAACTTCAGGTGATTGTTTGTTGCTACTAGCATATTTCATTTAAAGTTTAATGAACTATCATCTTGTCTTCATTTTTAGTTTAGCATATACCTTAAACACTTCAAGCTGAAAGCGAATGATCATTATATAAGAGCAGCTGCATGCTGGTGTGATAACTGTATGTTATACATTCAATTTATGTGTGATCCAATTAGTTGACTAATCGAAAAAATAGTCGGTGATTAGTCGACTATCAAAATAATCGTTTGTGGCAGCTCCGCCTTCTCACCGTCATCACCTGTACATCCTAACTGTCAATAAGAATCAAATATTCTCTAAAACACACACAAAAGAACTAAACAACTGGGTCCAAACACTATCAGTGACCATGAACAGTGCATTTAATGTGCTGCCTTTGCACTACTCATGAAGGGGCCCCATTGAGGCCCCCCCCATTCTTCAAGGCCCCCCCTTCTGATTTATCTCTGACATTTATCTCCTGATTGTTTACTGAATTGGAGAAAAGAGAGACAGACAGAGAGAGAGACATACAGACAGACAGACAGAGAGAGAGACAGGACCAGTCATGAATCACTGCTGAATGGAGTGTGTGAAGGTCTTTGAGTTTATCAGCGTGGCTGCACGGTCTTGTTTCAGAGCAGAAGGAGACACTGACCGTGACCATCAGGGCAGAGGTCAGGCAGAGGTCAGGCAGAGGTCAGGCAGAGGCTGTGCTGATGTTTTTTTACTGACAGCAACACTGTAAAAGGTGCTGACCTCTGCATTTACGCCGTGTTGCCACTGAGTGCAACAGTTCACTTCAGTACGGTACGTATTTTTTTAATAGGACCAAAATAACTGCTCCATGTGTCCGAACTGTTCCATGCCGTCCCCTCGGGGTACCAGAGCGATGGAACAGTGCGACACAGGTGGAGCTGGACGTCCTCTGTCGTTGCGTTTAGATTAAAATGTCTAAAATGAATTTTCTGTGCTTCTATGATCATACATGTCATTATTTTGCAACCCTCAGCTGTCTATATTTAAGAATTGTAAAAGTAATAGAGCCCTCTGGTGGCTGAGTGGTAACAGTGCACGTTGCATGATTGCAGCAGATGTGGACATTTGCTCTGCTCTGTCTCTTCACAAGAAAAGGTCAACAAAGCGTGAGCGTTCGGCTCCTCCCACAGACACCACCCCAGCGTTTCATGGACGCATAGTTCCACTTCCTGTGTGTGTGAAAAGATTGAAAATGAACAGTGCTCTGCAAAAATAATAATAAAAAAGTGATTTAATCATTTGTTGGTGACAGTGTTGACTGATGAAGTGTTTGAGATAAAAAAAAATAACTCTGTCTCGACAGTTATTAAGTGATGAATGGATGAACATGGACACAAACCATCACGGATTTTAACTGCTGAATATATTAGTTTGAGACGTGTCGTGCTTTTCTTTCAACTTTGTGACACTGCAAACAAACTTTTAATACTGAAAAATGTACAAAGTCAAGATATCAATTTAGTTTTTGGGCCTTGAAATGAAAGTGTCTTTTCTACTGTAAATGAATGAAAGTGATTGGTCTGTGGTTGTTTGAGGTGCTGACAGAGAACACACAGGTTTACTCTCAGTAAAAACATGGACACAGGAGCTGCTGGTCGACTGCTGCCTCTTCTGTGTGTTTGTGTCACTGAGCCGAGTCCATAGAAAGGATTTCAAACACCAAAGTCTAGAATCAGGTTTTACTGGTCACAGCAAACCTGCCAAGTTGAGTCAGTACCTTATGCTGTACAACCACGTTTTAACATGTTAGAATGATCCTGATCATGGTTTAAGGAAGAGTTGGTCATGAGCTGGGACGTAAACAGACTATTTAAAACAAACAGCAATACTTCATGGTTATGTTTATCAGGACGAGGCTGTTTTTAACGTGTTTGGTCAGTGCTGTACGGGGGTTAATGGTGCTCGTGACTGGAGTGTTATGCTGCTGGACACGATCCGATGCTGACGGCTCCAACGATGAGGTAGGCGTTGCTCAATCTCGCAGCCTTGTTATTAACGGCCAGGTTTCTCATGCAGCCAACGTAGGAGTTTGTGGTTAGACTGTTCTCTGGCAGGAGCGGATCTGAAAGAAGAAGACGCGTCAGCACGGCTTTGTGTGACTGAAGAAAAAGTGGGAGAAGCTGTGTTCCTGACTCACTTGGAGCACCAATGAACACTGGATATGTACTATCACTGGCATTGGCATCCACAGGCCCCACCACGTGGTTGACCTCAGAGTCCACATCCAGCTGGACAACGTTGGCGTGTCGAATCACTGAAGAGAGAGACAAGAGAAAGTGCATTTCAGAATCTCTAAAGACCATTTCAATTCATTTGACTACAGGTGTAGCAGTTACAATGGGTTTTATGTATGATTAAATATTATACTATTTATTATTATATTTACTAAGTTGGCAAGTGTATTTTGAAACACTGACTGGGACAAACACAAATATGTCATAGTTTAGTATGTCGTCCAAAATGTGACAAAAATGTCATAGTTTAGTATGTCGTCCAAAATGTGACAAAAATGTCATAGTTTAGTATGTCGTCCAAAATGTGACAAAAATGTCATAGTTTAGTATGTCGTCCAAAATTTGAAAAAAAATTCATAGTTTAGTATGTCGTCCAAAATTTGAAAAAAATTCATAGTTTGTGTAATTCCCTCATAGTTTAGTGTCGGCCCAAACTCCCTTCATAGTTTAGTGTCGGCCCAAA